>NW_015632728.1:159222-183028 GCF_001515625.1 Sinocyclocheilus rhinocerous
GCAAAACGCGAGGCGTAAAAGCGTAATTTTTTAAAAAACACCTTGGGCTTGTTTTTTTGGTTTGACGCGCCGCGTTAAAAACTGGCCGGACAATGAGATTGGCGCTTTTGTTCACGTGCCTGGAGCTGCTGAAGTTACAGTAAAACATGACTTGGTGGCGCTCAAGCACAAAACGGTCTTGCCGAGCACACATTCAATACGTTTACATGGACAACAATACTCCGATTTTAATACGATTAGGACAATACTCTGATTAAGAATCTACCATGTAAACAGAGATTTTTGATTACCTTAATCCGGCTAAAGTCATAATCGAAGTAAACACTAATCGAATTAAGACATGTGGAGTATTCCTATTTTAGTCGCATTACTTAAGTGCAGAATAGATATGTAAACACCTTAATCACATTATTACCGTCGCGTAGGACTTTTCGCCGCATTTTGCAACAGGATACACACACGGCAGTGGTCAACCGTTTGACGGCAAACAAAAGAATGGCTTCAACAACGCTGTCGTCTGTTTGCACGTATAGCATGACAAATAATTAACTGCACTTGAAGCTTTCAGTGAGTACGTTTACATGGACAACAATATTCCGATTTTAACACGATTAAGACAATACTCTGATTAAGAATCTACCATGTAAACAGAGATTTTTGATTACCTTAATCCGGCTAAAGTCATAATCGAAATAAACAGAAATCGGATTAAGACATGTGGAGTATTCCTATTTTAGTCGCATTATTGAAGTGCAGTAAAGACATGTAAACACCTTAATCACATTATTACCATTGTGTAAGACTTTTCACCGCATTTTGCGACAGGATACACACACGGCAGTGCTCAACCGTTTGACGGCAAACTAAAGAATGGCTTCAACAACGCCGTAGTCTGTTAGCATGTATAGCATAACAAATAATTAACTGCACTTGAAACACCCAAAACTGTATATGGCATCATCACGAAGACGAACTATATGTTTATACGTGAAACTCTGGAGGGGACGTCGGATGGTGTTGCGTGGTGATGTAATGACGTGTGCCATTAATCGATCTATGTACTATAACATGTAAAACGGGAACATGAAAGGAATATTCTAAAAGCAACTCATGTAAACACCTTAATCGTAATATTGACTTATTCAGAATTAGGTAAATAATTAGATTACTGATGTCCATGTAAACATAGTCACAGATACCTAACGACGAAGAGGAAGTAAGAAGACCAAGATGCATCGAGGCAAGATGAATGTAGAGCTGCTGGTCTCTTTGGTGTCTGAACACAAAGGGCTTTATGACAAACGCGACAGCGACTACACAAATCTCGATAAGAGGGAGTTGTTATGGAGAGGAATTGCAGATCAAATAGGATGTCGGAAAAACGTTGGCGATAAGCGCGCGCGATAAACGTCCCGGTGTGTACGAGGCTTTATTCGCACTGCTGTTCAAAACATGTATATTTTTTATTGGCATCTATGGTTCCACGAAGAACCTTTAACATCCATGGAACCTTTCCATTGCACAAAAGTTTCTTTATAGTGGAAAAAATTTCTTCAGATCATTAAAATGTTCTTCACACTAAGAAAAAACGGTTCTTTTAAGAACTGTTCACTGAAAGGTTCTTTGGAGAAACCAAAATGGTTCTTCTATGACATCACTGTGAAAACCCCCTTTTGGAACCTTTATTTTTTTTAAGGGTGTATAAAGAACCTTTTGTGGAATGAAAAGATTCCATGGATGTTAAAGACTCTTCTTGGAACCATGTATGCCAAAAAAGTACCTTTATTTTTTAAGAACGTAGCTCTCAAATCTTATTTACACTTCTGCATTTTCAAATGTACAAAAATCAAAACCACGAGTTGAACAATAAATTCAGATAAAATGAGGTTGAGTAGTTGATGTTTTTTTCCAAGAAACGTCCTTATGCAGCACTGTCAGATTTCAGCATGTTAGACAACTGCCAAGAATAACAACATTAGTCCTATCTGAAATAGCATATTTTTCCGCTGCAGGCCCTCGTATAAATGGAAACGACAGGTTACCCAAAGAGTTCCATCGATGTCAAAAAGGAGAAAAATGTCTCTTTTGTTTGATCACCTGGACCCCTGCGAGCTTGCTGAACATCTGACTTATCTGGAGTACAAATCCTTCTGCAAGATAATGGTACGTTTGCGGGTACAAATTTTGCTATCATTGTTGGGATGAAAGTGCTCTAATTGCATTCAGAAGAGATAGAAATAGACCAAATAATGTCCTAATTAAAATCTAAAAGTGCTGAAAGTCTCTCATGTCTGCGTGGAGTGTTCAGCTGATGCATTTATTTTTATCTTATATTAAGAACCTGATGAGAATGAGTCACCACATAGATATCCATACAATTTTGGATATGCAGTTGAGTGCATGTGTTTCCATTTAACCCTCTGGGTGTTGTTTGGTAATTTTTTATATTTTTTATAATTTTTTACTTCATCAGAATGGTATGAAACATGGACATGATTTGAAAAGGTTAAATGGCGCTGAAAAAAATGGTTACACTTGTTTTGTTCGCATTGGAGATGAATGGGAAGCTAATTTCATCTAGTGCAAGCGTTTAGTACTGCGCCCAAACAAAATCTTACTGAAAACTCATTTTTTGAGATATCAACCTCAAATTTGGAACATAACTTGTTTAGATTTAGGGCTTTGATTTTGTTGAGTAAAATGTCTTTTGGAAAATATATATTTCATATAAAAGTTTAAAATATTATTTTTGTGTAACTTAAACTTCTAAAACTTTTTTGTTTTGCTTTTTAAACTTTTTTCACTTTTCAGCAATAATCCAAGTGTCTTCTTTAAAAAGAGACCAAATTTAAGTCTGTGCTCCAAAGCGTTCAAGATTTGACAGGTTAAGGTCTATGCTCAAAAAGTGGTTAACAGGTAATAAATATATCATAATAACTATTCCATAAATATAATAAAATCCCCTAAAATACAAAATATGAAATAAAATCCTCAAACTAAAATATAGTACATACATTTTATTGAATTTATTCTGAAAATCTTCTCATTTTTAACCGCCATGTGAATAACACCAGAGGGTTAAAAAAAAGAGATTTTTTCATTAGAGAGCATTCAGAAATTTCTTAATGGGAACTTAATGGGATTTAGGGCTTTGATTTTGTTGAGTAAAACATATTTTGGAAAATATATATTTCATATAAAATTGAATGCTAGCAAATTGTTCTTACAGCATATTTTTGTTCCCTTTCAGTCGGTCACTCTCGACGTCACGTCGGATGACCGACGAAATTGGGATCTCGCTTAGAGAGACCAATCCACTTCGAGTGTAAACTAAACGAGCCAATGCACATTGGCATGCGATAAAGTCATTATGAAGTTATTCCTCTCTTGTGATCGGTGACCATCTGTTTAATGTGTGTTTCAGTTTCAGGATTACCACAGCTTTGTGATGCACGGCTGTACGGTAGATAACCCCATCCTGGAGAGGTTTATTACGCTCTTTAACAGCGTCTCGCAGTGGATTCAGCTGATGGTTCTGAGTAAACCCACCGCACCGCAGAGAGCTGCTGTGATCGCACACTTCTTACAGGTTGCACAGGTCAGGAACTCTAACTTGGTCCTACTTTACATCAGGCGTCTATGTATGTCTATCAAAAAAAAATTGTTTGGTTCATTTGCATTCTTATGGTATTGCAAAACACTTTTGCCATAATTGAGGTGGGCTATAGGTAAGGTTAGGGACAGGTTTCATGGTATGAGTAGGCTTAAGGATGGGTTAAAGTGTAAGGTCAACTGTGTAATTATAAAAGTAATTACAGAAATGAATTGCAGATGTAGTTATATATGTGATTTTACAGTTTATTTTCAACTGCTTACACACATTTTCAAATTGCCTCTTTTTTTTCAAAACTTTACACACAAATCCAAGAATTGCACACACAAAATGCAAAATGCCTCACATCACTTGCAAAATGAAGCACTGCATTCAAAATATCACAAACATATCTCAAAAGCAAACAATTGCAAACACCTTTGCCATAATAATAATTCCTGTTAGATTTCTGTGTGTTACACAGAGAATTGTGTGTTGTGTCTTGCAAAAAGTATTTTATGAAATTGAATTAGTGTATGCCCTAGTGAAAAATAGATATACTTAATTGTATTTAAAATATATTTATTTCATTATAAGTATACTATAAATAGATTGACATGTAACTGAAAATACACTCTAAATGTAGTTATTTCATGCTTTCATCAAGCACAAACTTAGTGCACTACAAATTCATTTGTAAAATACTATACTTTTTACAAATGCATTTGAGGAAGGATGAAATATATACTGTATATATATATTCATATTTAAGAAAGTACACTGGCTAGGTTCTTAATTCTTAAATCTACAACATGTTTGAAACTTGTTAAAAGTGATTTTCACACATGTGTTCTCTGAGCACAAAAAAAACCAAGCTGTGAAATTCACCAACAATCAGTTTTGCTGTACTTTTGCTAAATTTATACTTTCATGAGCTCTGAAATTCTCCAACAGTCGGTTTTGCTGTAGTTTTGCTAAACATCTGAACTCGGTAGAGTGCACACTATTGGGAATCTGTGTTGCAGATTTGGCACATTTTTCAGAAGAAACCTTTAGAGTCTAGAATCTCATTTTGCAGCTAAAGACACAAGTCTCACCATGTATTTCAAATCTGAGAATGATGAAATTATTTTAAGATGATGCTGTGTAATTTTTTTTTTTTTTAGGTTGAGACTTTCTTTTTGGGCAAACCAAAGAAAATGTTGCCAAGATCAACCCGTGCGTCTTCATGCAGTAGCGCTTCACTTTCATTCTGCCATTTATTCAGTTTGAATCTGGACACTCATGTGCTGCGTTTTAAACCCACAATCATCCTGTTGCTGGCACACACACAAACACACAACACTGCAAAACATGATGTTCTTCCTCAGGATTTCTGCCTTGTTTTTCAGCACATATATCCAAACATCCTTAAATCCAGATACATTTACTGGAGATGCAAAATGACTTGATATATGTGACCCTGCAGCACAAAAGCAGTGTTAAGTCGCTGGGGTATATTTGTAGCAGTAGCCAAAAATACATTGTATGTGTCAAAATAAATGATTTTTCTGTTATGCCATAAATCATTAGGATATTAAGTAAAGATGTTCCATTATTGTTCCATTAAGATATTTTGTAAATGTCCTACCGTAAATATATCAAAACGTAATTTTTGATTAGTAATATGCATTGCTAAGAACTTCATTTGGACAACTTTAAAGACGATTTTCTCAATATTTTGATTTTTTTTGCACCCTCAGATTCCAGATTTTCAAATAGTTGTATCTCAGCCAAATATTGTCCTGTCATAACAAACCACACATCAATGGAAAGCTTATTTATTCAGAATCTCAAATACCAATGGTTTTGTGGTCCAGGGCCACATATAGAAAGTAGTTACAAAAGTAAAGATATGTAAACAACATAGAGTCATGGATTTGAAATGGTGAAAGAAACTTGATCAGAAGGTTTATTACTTTAGTATATTCCCAATACACTCCAATGCACCAACACACTTTTTTTTTTCATTAAAGTGAAAGTGAAGTGACATGTGGCGACCCATACTCGGAATTAGTGCTCTGCATTTACCCATCCAAAGTGCACACACACAGCAGTGAACACACACACACCGTGAACACACACCCGGAGCAGTGGGCAGCCATTTTTGCTGCAGCGCAGTTGGGGGTTCGGTGCCTTGCTCAAGGGCACCTCAGTCGTGGTATTGAAGGTGGAAGAGAGCGCTGTACATTCACTCCCCCCACCTACAATCTCTGCCGGTACGAGACTCGAACCCGCAACCTTTGGGTTACGAGTCCGACTCTCTAACCATTAGGCCACAACTTCCCCATTAATGGTTCTTTAATGTCCCGTACGGACAACGACAACGTTGCATTTAGAAATGTGGACTGCAGCCCTTTGGGCTGTCAAAATATTATGAATTATTAAACGAATTATTAAAATGACATTGGGCAGAGATGTTACAGATGGCCAATGTTCAAATGTCTGTGTCCAATGTTCCACTGATGTTCTCTGGATAATTGAGTTGACTGGTGTGCTGGGGGTGTTAGTAAAAGGCAATTTCTTAAGCTGGGCCATTATTTATAAAGGTTAATTTATTGCATTAGAAGTACACAACAAGTTTACTTGGAATGCCATTGCAATGCATTTTAAAGTCACTAAAAGTAAGGGATGGCATGACCTCAGTTTGTTATTAGTATGCTATTAATGTATGTTCACTCCTACAGTGTAATTGAATTGCAATTGTAATGTCACCAAAATACATTTGAAGTTTATGCTGAATGAATTCTGCATTTCAAAATTTAAATAAAAGAGTGGATATTTAAAGTGTACTTGAGTATACTTGGAATAGTTCCACTTTAGCACAAACAAGTATATTTAATACAACTTTAGTTGAACTTCAGCACTGCTTTTGCACAACTAAAATGCATTTAGTACAAAATGAGTTGTTCCAATTTAGCAGACTTTAAGTATACCGATTTATAGTGTGCCACAATTATATTTAGTTATACTAAAGTACATACAAATAAATTGTACTTAAGTAGGCTGTTCTATTGTTTCACTAGGGTGGTTTTGCAGATTTGGTGTGTGGTTCTGGTGTTTGAGTGTCAGCTTTCAGAAATTGTGTGACAAGTAAAGATTTTGTGTAAGCAATTGAAAAAAAAACGATGAATGCATGTACACTATAAAAGAGTACATTTTTTTCAAGAAAATACTATTTCAGTCTTCCAAACTTCATGTTTAATTCATTGTTCTTTCTTTGTAATTAATTGTAAACTTAACTATCAATTTCTGAGTGAAAATGGTCATTTCAGTGTACAATGTAAAACATGTATGTACACAATGTGTAATGCATGTGTTAAATGATTAATTTTAATGTAAGCACATAAACACCCAAAAATGACAATTGTGTCATAATTTATGTCGTTCCAAACCTGTATGAGTTTCTTTCTCATGTTGAGTACAAAAGTAGATATTTTGAAGAATTTTGAAGAACCAAACATTTGTTGGTCCCCATTGATTTCCATAGTGGAGAAAAAAATACTATGGAAGTCAATGGCTACTGTCAGCTGTTAGGTTACCAACATTCTTCGAAATATCTTCTTTTATGTTCAACAGAAGAAAGAAACTCACAGGTTTGGAATGACATGAGAGTGAGTAAATTATAACAGAATTTTCATTTTTGGGTAAACTATCCCTTTAATATAAAGTGGGACCCTGCTGTTAATCAGATTTTTGAGCCTATTTAGCCTAAAGAACGTATTGGCACATTTGGGCTTGTAAGTGCTTGGTCTATGAATTCTTTGTGTGGTTGAAATGATAATTTATAGGGTTGCTAACACCACTAGTAGAGTTACTAGGTACTAGTAGTAGTTATAAGCACATATGTAACAGCTGCTGAGTGCAAATCAGCAAAAATCCATCTGGGAAAAAAATAAAACCAAAGACCTACAAAACATAGATTCCTGATGTAGACCTTTAGTACAATGACAGCTAGACCCATGTGACTTTTCTTCTCTTTGAAATTTTCAAAAGCACAGTGGGGCTCCATCCCCCCTGCTCTTGTTCCTCCTGATGATCTCTTGTTCTCTTCCTTCTTATGGGCCCCTGAGCTCTTCCTCTTCCGAAATATCACTTCGACTACCGCTTTATATCTTTCTGATCTTTCCCTTCTCTTTCACAAGGTTTCCTGCCCAATTTCTTTTCATATTGAGTTGTCTTTTTCTTTAAAATACTTTCCTGTCTCCATTCATCTCCTAAAAGCAGGCAGAAGCATATTTAGGGGCCAAGCACCAAATGTTTGCACTTATTTATATTTTTATTAAGGGTTCAAGCACCAAAGTGACAGAAACCATAAGTCAAGACCCCAAACTTAGTGGGATGCTCTCAAATCCCATCTACTCGTCGGGCACACACATATATGTACATCCATCCGACACTGCGAAAAATTATTTTACAATGTTGTAAATAAAGATTATTGGAGTATGTTTTACGAGAAAATACTATTTCAGTCTTTTTACATTTGATTGAATGTGTTACAGCTGTTTCTTTGAAAATTATTTGTGAAATTTACTAGCAATTTCAGATTAAAAATTGTAAGTAAATCCTTTTTCATTGTAGGTGCTGTTTCGATAATCCATTTTAAGTTTTAGCCAGCAGCTCTAACTGTTGATACTCAAAAGTTCATTCACACAACAGAACTTTGAGATTATGCCAAAGTGTGTACAACTACAATGTACAACTAAAAACCCATAATAAAGTTTGATAAATTTGCAGCTTTCAGAGCCTCTAAATAGCACGAGTATGCTCTTTGTGAACTATTTTTATTATTTTAATTCAACTTAAAGGGCACCTATTATGCAAAATTCACTTTTACATGTTTTTGAACATAAATGTGTGTTGGCAGTGTGAACACAACCACCCAATAATCATAAAAATCCACCCGCTCTTTTTTTTAATCCCCATAAATCATAAGCAGCCGTTCTCAGAATCTGTACAATATGATGTCACATTTTGCAAGCCCCACCCACGACTGTTGACGGACACTGACATATTTGCAGAGACCCCGCCCTGAGTGAGCCGCACACAATCTGCCATGTTTATCTTCACGCTAGAGCATTTAAAAGCAGCATTCAAATAAGAAATGTCTTCTTGTTAAAGCTACAGAAGTTATTGAATATTTTATAGTTTGGGTCATATTAACAGTGTAGAGAGCAATATAGATACTGTATATTACACTGCTGTCACTTAATACACAGATCTAATATAAACATGCAATTTCTTTCCCAGGCATAACCGACTGTGTTTTTGTAACTTATGTGTGTTTTAAACATAAACTTGTGCGCATTTGGCAATTTAAACTCAATAAGACATGAAAGAGAACTAAATTTAGTACTCACATGCCGTGTGACAGCCGCTTTCTGTGCGCGTACTTCAGATGTGTGCGCTTAGAAATGTTTAAACAAATATAATTTAAAACGCATGATTTCAGCGCGATAGACATGATAATCAAAACCAAACAGATGTTTTTTTGGCAGAGTATATACTAGCTATAAAGGCACATCCCTATTCTAGAAACGGGGGCAGGGAGCAGCAGCTCATTTGCATTTAAAGAGACATGCACGAAAACAGCCTGTTTCTGCTTCCAAAAAATAGGCATTTTCAAACTGATATAATAAATGATCTGTGGGGTATTTTGAGCTGAGACTTCACAGACACATTCTGGGGATGCATCCAGAGACTTATATTACATCTTGTAAAAAGGGGCATAATAGGTGCCCTTTGAGATGTTGTCAACTTCATCCTCTCTTTCTTTCTCGCTAATTCACGCTCTATAGAAACTACTGCAGCTGCAGAATTTCAACACGCTGATGGCGGTGGTCGGGGGTCTCAATAACAGCTCCATCTCTAGGCTGAAGGAGACACAGGCACACATCAGCAATGAAACTAATAAGGTACAAGCAACACCTGTCACCATACACATATACATCAGACCCAACATGATTATTTCAGACAAGTACCATCTGAATATCTCTCTCAGATCTTTAACAGTTTGCTGGACCTGCTGACGTCCTGTGGAAACTATAGTCAGTACCGGCGCCGATTCGCTGAATGCACTGGTTTCCGATTCCCAATCTTGGCTGTTAACCTCAAGGACTTGATAGCTGTTCATGTGGCTCTTGCGGAATGGACAGACCCACAGAAGACTCGCGTCAACTTGACTAAAACTCAGCAACTCTATGCCATCCTGCAGGAATTGGCTCTCGTGCAGAACAATCCTCCTAACATCGAGGCCAACACAGACTTGCTCAATCTACTTACAGTGAGTGCATGCATTTTATGTATAGTGTCTTAATGTGATTAGGACAAAACTGACCGATTGAATGGGTGTCTATTTGTAAAAACTAATATTAGTGGCTAGTTTGAGAAAACATATTGATTTCCACCATAGAGTGCTGCAGTGAAAATATATTTTTGTAGGCCACCCTGTGTGTTAGCATCACTCAGGCTGCCTCAAGGATTTTCAGTTGCACTTTATTTTAAGGTATCATTGTCACAGTGTAATTATACATTTAAGTACTGAGTAATATTAATTGACTACATGTACTTACTATATGGTTAGGGTTAGGATTAGGGTTTGGCGTAGGATTATTTGCATGTAATTATGAATAATTTATTGTTGTTACAATAGTATATGAATGTAACATGGGTAACAAGGACACCTTAAAATAAAGTGTTACCAGATTATTGCACAAAATAAGTTCTGCGACCAACAAAAGTTTATGATTCTGACATGTTTTTAAGGCCAAAATACAATATGCAGAGGTTAAAAGCTAAACATAGGCTTTAAACGAACTACACCATGGTCGTGTGACTTTAATGTCACCACTGATAAGCTTCTGACAGCTCATTTAAAATACATTTTCCTAATAGTTTGCAAAAGTGCGATTATAAACACAATGAGGCTGTGAAAGCGACTAGTGAGTAGATGAGTTTACCTGTTCGGTGTGATCATGTTTAACATCTCCAACAATCTGCAGTCAAATTTAGCCACTTGTTTTCTTTTTAAGACAAGTAAAAGCTGTTAAAAAAAAATCACAAGGTGGTATTACTAGTGTATTTTATGTTGTAGAATAAAACTTAAAAATATCTTGAGCTTATGTTAAACACAGACCTTGAGACATTTAACCAAAAACCCATAGAAAAAACCCTTAACTTCAGGATGATGGAACCGGAAAATGCTAACTCGTTTCTGAGTTTTTGCATGTAAAAGTATGTAATCCCTGCAGTATTTATTGGAAGATGTGTGGAAGACTGGACTTCAACTTGCATATTCCATATTCCTCAATCTGTTCCACCTGTCCACACACAACACGGAACACAAGTTTTGAAAAGTCTTTATTATGGAATGTGTTTACAAAAACTTTTTCTTTTCTTTTTTTTTTTTTTTTTGCTAATGGCAGAGTTTTGCTGTTGTAAAGCCACAAATAGATACATTTCACCGTTGCCATAGCATTGCCATAGGAACAAAATATTCTTTAGTCCTCAGAACGTGAACAACTCTACATAGAATCTACTGAATAATTACAGTAATTGCTGCACTGGGTTAACATACCATGATCTGATCGAAAGCTAACCATTTCAGAAACTACAGGGTTTTTCATTTTTGATGAGTCTCTAAACTTTGCTTTCATAGCCCATTTGACTCTTACACTTTCTTATGGAAGCTTGTTTCTGCCACTGAATAAAAAATTAGAATGGTAGCTGTGACTTTTTTTTAGAATTGCATAATATAAACTCACAATTGTGAGTTATAAAGTCAGAATTGTGAGACGTATACTTGCAATTCTAAGAAATGAAATTGTGACATAACTCACAAAAGAGTTTATAACAGAATTGCAAGTATCTATCTATCTATCTATCTATCTATCTATCTATCTATCTATCTATCTATCTATCTACCTGTGGTGGGAATGGGCTTAATAGTTTTTTCAACTTTAAGGTCTTGCCATTAATAAATAAATAAAAATAAATATAAATAAATAAAAAGTTATGATAAACACACGCACACAAAAAAAATTCAGAGTATATATAGGATATAATGATAATAATATATGTATTCTTCCTAAAAAGTTATATTATTCATTTGCAATTTATTGAATCCTTATGTATAGGTGTCACTGGATCAGTATCACACAGAAGAAGAGATTTATCAGCTCTCATTACAGAGGGAACCCAGAGCTGCAAAACCAGCGGTTCGTTTTCCAGCCAGTTATATTTGGTTAATTTTTGTATATTTATACATTTTGGTGATTTTTATTAATTTATCATATATTCATTCATGTCCAGCAATCAGAAATGTAGATGTTTGGTTATAAAGAAATGTAGAATTTACAGTAATTTACAGTAATAAACTCACAAGATTAGATTTAAATATATGTGAAATAATTTGACTTTATTTTTTGTTTGGTGGATCAGAACTCAACCTCTTCCTCCAGTCCAGCTCCTAAACAGCCATCAATGATTGACGAGTGGGCAGCATCAGTCAAGCCTAAAGCTGATCCTGCTATCATCAGCAAACATATCGAGAAGATGGTGGATGTAAGAGAAAAACTAACATTCTTTTCATTCTAATCTGTTTTGTCACACTTTTGTGTCAAACCCATTACATCACTTTTGAGTTGAGCCTTTACTAAACTCCGCCCCTCTTATTTACTGCTGCAAACTCAGTCAAACTCTGCTACATCTTGTAATTTGCTTGACAAAGAAATGTGTGATGGAAATTTCTATATTATCCATCAAATTCAGTCTCTGAAAGGTAGATTTTGCTTAGTGGACATTTGCACAGGACCTGTTCTTGTATTCTTTCTGTGATGTTTTGGCCGTAGCATTGTGTCTCACTGATTTTTCAGCATCTCACGACCTGAGCACTGCTTTTTTAAGATGCTCAAGTTCTTTATCTTTGAAAAACACATCTTGAGACTCCAGGGTTCTATTTTAGAACCAGGCCAAGTCTAGATTTTAGTTGTAGAATTTGTCAGTAATGTGGCTTAGTGGAGGGTCAAATGTATGTATTTGTTTACACTGACAGTAACTGCATATTATATAATTTAATTTCCAGGATGTATTGTTGGAGATACATTTTCATGTTTTCTTTTCACAGTCTGTGTTCAAGAATTTCGACACAAACGGCGACGGCTTCATCTCACGTGAAGAGTTTGAGTGTATCAGGAATAACTTCCCTTATCTCAGCAAGTTTGGAGAACTCGATAAAAATCAGTAAGTGTATTGATGCCAAACGAGAAATGTTGTGGGCACAACATAATATAAATGTTTTCACCAAGAAACAAACAAACATAAAACCAAATTCAAACTACTGAAAGGTTTTTGCTACTTTTGCTACTATACTAAACTATTGCTTATCAACAACAACAACAACAACACATTTAAAATAGTTTATTTTTCCAACAATACCATTTTATTTAAAAACCAGATGCATGTTTGTTTGTTTGTTGTGTAACCATTTACAAAGTAAGCAAGTTTATGCTCAGATTTTAGAAGTCGTGTAATGTATTCCACTAAGTCTACAACCCATCGGCAGATGTCATGAGTTACTGGGCCTCTTCCCTTGTGATGCTCATAATGCACCTCTTCCATGGGAGTTGATTTGTTATGAGGGTTTGCATTGTTTAGATCTTATTGACTGTTTCTGAGTCTTTCTCCATTTATCAGGGATGGAAAGATCAGCAGAGAGGAGATGATAGATTACTTCATGAAGGCCAGTTCTTTGCTCAACTGTAAGATGGGCTTCATACACACATTTATTGAGACCACATATGTGAAACCCACCTTCTGCGAACACTGCGCCGGCTTTGTAAGTCTCATGCAAGCATATAGAAATAGATTCATAACTTTTTTTTTTTTTTTAATTATTGCATCTTGTGTTTTCTGAGATGGACAGTTTTAGAAATTAGCTCTAGCCTGAACACATTGGCTTTGATCTGCTGGTTTATTTATAGCATAGTGTGGTGTGTAGCTGTGTATTATTTGTTGTACTGAGTGTATGTGGTGCTTTCACATCTACCTATGTGTGTGTGTGTGTGTGTGTGGCCTCTGATGTTGTGTGTTTGTGATGTTTGTGCTCTCCCTTTCATCTATTGTTTACCTGCTGTGATTCTCTTTCTCTCTCTTGATCTTAGTCCCTCCCTCTTCTCTCTTCCACATCCTTTCTGCATCTGTCTTTTTTCCTCAAAAATAACTCCTTTTCTTCTTTTTTTAAGATATGGGGCTTTTATAAACAAGGATACAAATGCAAAGGTAAGAGAGAGCTGTATGTGTGCGTGTTTGGTATGTTTGTAGTATATTATATATAGAAAACATTAAATGTTTGTATATTATATTAAATCATAACGTTTTAGTAAAGAGTTCCAGAAGCTGTAAATACCTTTAGTGTGAAGGTGGACTGTATCAATATTGCATTGTCCTGTTGTGTAACACTTCCTCAAGATTTCATTTTGTGCTTTACTTTCTTACAATTTCCTCTGCACCAGAAGACGCAGTGGCCTCTAAAGGTTAAATGCAGAAATGATCATGCATAGAGTTCATTACAGTGCATGGACACTGGAGCTTTCGAGCTTTATTTTATTTATACCCGTATGCACGGGGAGTGGCTCAGGTATGCTAAATTCAGTAGCCAAAATTCATTGGCGTTTTCCCTTAAAGGAACACTCCACTATTTTTGAAAATAGGCTCATTTTCCAACTCCCCTAGAGTTAAACAGTTGAGTTTTACCGTTTTCGAATCCATTCAGCCGATCTCCGGGTCTGGCGGTAGCACTTTTAGCTGTAGCTGTGTAATATCATTGCGCCTGCTGCACCCATGGTACGGCAGCAAAGTTCCTTGATTATTACGCCGGAATGAGAGTATAGTTCCTAGCCATATCGGCCTAGAAAATCACAACTTTTCATTTTCCGTCGGTCTTAGTACACGATGTAACTATAGAAACTCTTCATTTTTGAGCGAGATGCTAACGGTCTAATCAGATTCAATGATCTATGCTAAGCTACAGCTAAAAGTGCTACCGCCAGACCCGGAGATCGGCTGAATGGATTCGAAAACGGTAAAACTCAACTGTTTAACTCTAGGGGAGTTGGAAAATGAGCCTATTTTCAAAAATAGTGGATTGTTCCTTTAAAGTCTAGAGATGATTGGGGCTCCCAAGTAAATCCCCTAATGTCATCACGACATAAATCGTAGTGACCGACAGATAGGGAACCGCTGCAATCAGATCAATGAATCAGTGAGCTGAACTCAAGAACCAAATCAGTCTGATTAGTGAATGAATCATTCAATCCAGTTATGTGAAGTGTATCAAAGTCAAAGTCAAAGTTTATTTATAAAGCACTTTTTTAGAAACAACATGTGTTTACCAAAGTGCTGTACAAGCATGAATAAGGCAATATGACAAATAGAATAATAAAGTTAAAAATATTATAGAATAATGTAAAATAAAATAGCAGCTCTCACACAGTGTTAAACGCCATACTATAAAAGTAGGTTTTTAAGCTAGACTTAAAAACAGTAAGTGTTTGGGCCTTTCTAACATGTAAAGGCAAATTATTCCAAAGTCTAGGGCCCGCCACTGCAAACGCACGGTCACCCGTATGTAATTTCATAATTACTTCTATTGACTTTGAAATATGGTTGAAGTACTGCTGAACGTACTGACAAGCATTTATGATAAACTAAAATACATTTGAATGTCATTTCTTTTCAAACTTGTATATCATGTATTTAAATATATTTGTAAATACACATTCGCAATGAAATTGCGATTACTTGAAATATATTAACTTGAAATATAACACCACAGCTAAAATTAGAATCAAGTGCTTTAGTATGTAAGTAAACACGATAAAATAAAACATGACAAAAGATTATTAAAACATAATGATTTAAATGTGTACTTAAGTGTGAAACATCTTGAAAAGTGTCTCTAAGTAAGTGGCCTTTTATTTCATTATTATGTTTTCTGTTATTTTAAAATATACATTGAAGATCTCAACTTTGAAGTGCACTACAATTAAGCGCACTTCTTTTTCACAAGAGCTTGCTTACTGTCTTTTCGCCTTTGTCCACCGCCCTAAATACTAACGCTGCATCTCTCTCTCTCAGTCTGTGGTGTGAACTGTCATAAAGCATGTCATGGACGCCTGACGGTCGAATGCCGTAAAAGAACGAAGAGCATCAGTCATGAGACCCCACCGTCACTGCAGTCCAGATCCTACAGCTTTCCTCTGCCCAGCAATGCCCCGTCAAACCTGCAGAACACAGGTACATTCTCACACACACATCACATAACTGAGCTGTGTTTACCAGACTGTCTCTGCCTATTTCTGCTTGTTCTTTGTTCTTCAGTCATCACAGAAGAGGATGTTGAGGCAGCTGAACAGGGTGCATTTGACTGTCACCTCTAAACTGGTAAACTAACATTCTGCATCACTACATAAATACATTTCTCAGAAAAAAACAACCATTTTAAGTTAGAACAGTACACATTATATTTTATTGTTAAAGCGGTCATATGATGCTTTTTTAAAGATCATTATTTTGTGTATTTGGTGTAACAGAATATGTTGACATGCTTTAATGTTCAAAAAACACATTATTTTTCAAATACTGTACATTATTGTAGGTCCTCTATGCCCCGCCTCTCTCAAACGCTTAGTTTTCTACAAAGGGCATTATGCAAATATTTCCACATGGTGAGGTAGATATGTGGGGGCGTGTTAGAACGAGCCGTTTTAGGGGGGCGTGGCAGAGTCTTAACTTTGATAAAGAATATCTCTTTGGTTTTGAGACTTTAGTCTTTGCAACTTCAGGGATCTTATCTATGCACAATCAGCTTGTAACACTCCAAAGAGAAAGGAAAACTTGAAATCGCATCATATGACCCCTTTAACTCAATATTATTAACTGCACTAGTAAAAAAGTAATATATTTAAAATACATTTATTTCATACTAAGTATGGTTAAAATATGTTAACATATTTACTGACAGATAACTCGAGACTTACTGATATAAAAATTATAATTAAACTTTGTTTGGCGTACTACTTGTGCACAGTGCGCATTTCTTAATATTAAGTCTAAAATGTGTTTTAATGTCACTTTTGATGAGGATTGTACGATCTTTGAATAATATCGGTCTTTAAATGCAAAATATTTAAAGTGTACCTGAAGTGTACTTGCAATAGTTCCACTTTAGCACAATCCAAATATACTGAGCATATCTTTAATTGTACTCCAGCACTCCTTCTGCACAATTAAAGTGCATTAAGCACAAAATTAGTTGTTCCAATTTAGCAGACTTTTAAGTATACCAGTTTAGTATTCTAAAAGTACAATTGCAGGGCATACATAAATATGAAATGTATTTGTAGTATACTTCTCATGAAATAAATAAAATAATATATTTATTTTTCACTAGGGTGTACAGATTTTTGTCTGACTTCACGAATGGTCAGCATGTTGTCAACAAGGAGTCTTGTGTCGAGGCAAGTTTCTTCCAATCACACCTAGCACAACAATGTTGAAGGAAAAAAGATCTAGAGTTGGGTTGAACTGTGAGATCGCAGCCTGACACTCACGGTGAGACATGGACATGCTGCTATCTGCTGGACTGAAGCTGCAACTGATCAACCATCTCTTCCCTGCTTGAAGTCTGAATGTACTCTCAAACACATCGCAAGATCTCAAGCATATTTGTAGGATTTATCATTATGGTGTACATTCTTCCCAGGTTGCTTGAAATACATTGTAATCTTACTTTTATAAATAGAAAATAGAAAAGAAAATAAAGAAAGCGAAGGAATTTTCAGTGACTCTGTTCTGAGGTACAGAACAGTTTTTAAGATCTTTTTGTGAATGCAACTAAATTGGAGCTTAATGTCACCAAAGCAGTTGTGGCTGAATTTCAGTGTAAACTCGTGGTGCATAGATCAGGTGTGTTTGCATCTGAAATATTATGCAATCAACTGTAATGTTTTTAAACCTTTGAAGTTATTGAATCAAAATGGGGGGGAAAATCCCAAACTTTTTTTTTTTTTTTTTTCAAATGAATGTATCTTGAGAGAGTTAACTGCAATAAAAGAAGTAGTTGATATTCCAGCTATAACTGATGCATCTGTTTTGAATGCTGTAAAAAAAAAAACAATGATCTGTACATAAAAAGAAGGATTATTAGAATTATATAGAATTAAAAGGCCCTCCTTTCACACCACAGATATTATGTGTGAACAAGATTTTGAAATGAAACAAAGAATTTCTGTAAAGCTATTCACACCATGACCGACCATTCCCCCGCCAACGTTTGTTTGTTGTTGTTTTTTTCCTTCCGGCGAATGAGTACGTTGGAAAATAAGATATCAGCTTTTGGTCACATGTCCAGAGCCTTTTCCAGCCGCATATCTGAGCATTAAACACTAACTGATAAAGAATCTAGTTAATTGAAAGAGTCAGACACTCATGATGGTTTGGATGTAATCCAAATGATTAAATGGCTCCATGCACCAATGGAGATTTTATTTTAGAATACTTGATTTTAAAGTTATTGATATAAAAACATGAATAGGAAAATGGCATCTTCATGGGGAAATGACATTACCTTGGCATTTTGCTGCAGAATTAATTCTAATTGTAATGATTATAAGTAGTTCTTGTGGTTCTGTGTTCAAAGGATGTTAAACATCCCTTTAAAACAATTCTGGCTCTGTTGTTGTGAGATGCCAAAAACATCATCTGTTTCACAACACTAGGTTCATGTTTCAGATTTGAGAATATCCGTGCTCTCTCTCTTTTTTTAATGTACTGTATGTTGTAGCATTAGCTGTTAAGATGTGATTTACTAAATTCTTCCAGTGATCTGAGAAACTCGATATTAGTCTGGGAAATTGGACTCTTATGTTAGTTAGGCATGTAACACGTTTTGTATGCATATTAACTGATATGTTCTTTTCATATATCCTATGCTGTTTGTTGAATGTTTTGTTTTTATATGTACAGTGTTTTGTCATTAATTAAAAGAGAAAGGAAGATGAGAATGTATTTTACATTGAAGTGAATCTGTGGTGTTGCACACTGAAATATGTTTGTTCTGTAATACAAAAGATGAGTTTTTTTCTTGGTGATGATTGAATGTATTATTCTCATGCAACCAACATTTTAATGTGCAGGTCTGTAGGATTTTTTTTTTTTTTTCAGTTACAATGAATATTGATATCAAAAAATCTACATGAGTGACTAAATTACATGAGCATGACTTATTCGATTCAGTTTAGACTGCTGTTTTGGGATTAAAAAATAGATGCATTTCTATTGCAATCAGAATCTAGCTGTGATATAGTCAGAAACTGACAGACTTCGTAGGCCATATAGTTGCACAAGTACGATTTTCTTAAGTTGTAGCGCCCCCTAGTGTTAAAAATGGATTAAAGTGCCCCTATTATGGATTTTTGAAAATTACCTTTCATGCAGTGTGTAACACAGCTCTAAGTGAATGAAAACATCCTACAAAAGTTTTAAATCTGAAAGTGCACCGTGTATAAAGTTATTGTCTCTCAAAAGAAAGAGTCGACTCTGAATCATTGAAACGAGTCGTTTTTAAAACGAATCCCAAGCGTTTCATGTTGACGTCAACATGAAAATATTAGCATATTGCCCGCCCACTTGTTGGTCTTTTCACGTTTGCACTAAGTGAAAATGAAAATTCATTCTTTGCCACTAGGTGCCGCTTTTGGAGCGGTAAAAATAGCTGTTTCAACGGTACACAAAGCAGCACTGCGCTCACAAACGCTGCTTTATCAGGCATTACATGCACGATGAAATGGAAATGAGACCAATCGGACCAATCACCGCAGAGTAGCGTCACGCAGAGGAGGGGCTTGGAAAAATGAATCTTTGAGCGAATCGTTTGGGAGTCCTTGAGCATGTAAGGTAAAAATAAATGCATATTATAAGACAATGAAAGTGTTTTTTGAATATTTTAGCATAGCCTAGTGACCCACATAAAAAAAATGCTATAGTAATTTATAGTAAATAGCCTACTACTATAGTGTTTTTGAACCATACTGTAGTAAAGTTCTTGAATTAATTTGTTGTGGTAATTCTATAGTTGCTGTGGTAATATAACAACTCTAGAAATATAAACAAATTACTTTACCCAATACTGCACTACTACACAATTTTTCTACAACTATATTGTATATTATACTACAATACACTAGTTTACTGTAGTAAAAAGTAAAGTATACTACAGTATTTATTACAGTTGATCAGTTCACTATAGTTAATACTACAGTACGCTGTAGCATTCATTAACAAAGTTATAATTGACTATAGTATGGTTCAAAACACTATAGTATTTATTATAAATTACTATAGTATTTTTTCATGTGGGGAGTCACTGTCAAAACTCTGTTTTTGAAATAGCATACGTAGGCCTATATTTTTCCTCAGTCACAAACCACATTCAGTAACATACTGTGTATATATATATATATATATTGCTCTACAGGATAGGCTATATCTACTAATCGTTATGTCGTTGTTGTGTTTAACATTTGTAAAGTTATTTACTGTAAAACATTTTTCTCAGTTGAGTCAAAACTGTGGAACACAGTATGCTCAAAAGTCTATGTTTGCATATAGTTTTTCTTTTCTTTTATTATAATTATATTATTATTATTATTATTATATTTTTGATGTCTTAGTGATATTGGCTCTGATAAAATGAAAACATTCATCAATAATATTTCCATTGCAATCATTCAGCGTGTAGTCAGGTAGGTTTTGTGGGATAAATGCTATAAGAGTCAAAAATAGTTTGTTTATTTATTTATTTTGTAGTTTTTCACCATCATGCAGTCTCTTGAGATACGGTCGAATGTTGCCTTCTGTCTTGACAGCAAAAGACCTCGTGAGATATGGCTCAAGTGGAAATAGCACATCTTGAATGTGCAGCTCCCCTCAGGTTTGTTTTCCTCCGCACCAGCTAGGCATATTGTTGATGGCACACAATGGAGAATATTGTTCTCAATCCCTTTGCCAAAGGCTGAATTTCACCTGCTTTCCCAAAGTCTCCTTCCTGTACTACATGTAAATGTGTAGTGTGCATCTACAAGGGTGGGAAGGATGCTGGAAAAGTTGCTTTGTAAAGAAGCATCCAGATTTTAATGTGATGGAAATATGCTTTCCATTGAGGACACCAATGCAATTTAAGGAGTGCCATTTTCCTTGAAACCTCTCTATATGTCGCAAGATATAAAATGATGGTGTCCTTGGCGAAATCTTCATTCTGCACTTGGAGGTGTGCTTTGGATCATTGTCCTGCTGGAGGAGTTTCATGGCAAAGGCAGTCAGGTGTTGATTTAATATGTGTTGTATTTGTATCCTAACAAGCTGTCCAGGATCTTTGGAAGAAAGACAGCCGTGCAACATCAAAGAAACACCATACTTCACAGTGAGGATGAGGTACTTTTCTGCATGACTGCCCGTCTGTTTACACCAAACCAACCTCTTGTAGTTTTTATTTTTTTTATAGTGTATAACAAACCTCACCAGGACCACTACTAAGTGGCTGTTCTGGAAATTGTGTTTATAAAATGTATTAATAATACTGTCAAAAATGATACAGAAGGTTAAATTGGGGATTTGTTTTATTCATGAGAAGAGAGTAGAATGAAAATAGAAGCAAATGAAGAAAAACAAAAAAGCTGCCTTTTTATAAATACTTAAAAATGACTAAATCTGAAGCATTTAGGACACTATTTTACAATCATGCACTTGTAATCTGCTAAATTGTAACAGTACCAACAATGTCCACTAGATGACCATATAATCATTAAGAATACCTGGGTAAATATACAGTAGGACTGAACCCAGGATATCAGAGTCCCCTTTTTATTTTGTTTATTATCTCTGTTTATTGTTTATTATCTCTGTGGCCTGAAGCCACATCCACAGCAAAGGTTAAACAAGTCAAGAAAGAAGCCTTGTGAGAAACCAGTATCACCTATCTGTGAAACCATCTTACTCTTGTGAAATATAAAAATAAACTCTATCAAGTATAAAATTGACTATAAAACTCTCACTATAAAACTGCCTGAAGTGGATTTTAGAGAAACGCCTATAAAATGTCCTTAACTTAACTTAACTGGTTCCATAAATATTATTTTAGAATTATTTATATACTATTATATTATTGTAATTGTTTTGTTATACTTCATCGTAATTTTAGTTTGGTTTTATTAATTTTGTGTACTTTTGTCATTTTTATTAGCTTTTAATATTTCTATTTAGCTTTAATTTGTTTTTATTTCAGTTTAAACAGAAATGTTGCCTTGGTAATTAACTGAAATTGGGGTTTTCATGTAATATATATGTTTAATTATATTTTAGCTTTATTTCAAGCTTCATTTACAGAAAAAATATTTTACATTTTAGTTGATTTTTGAATGTTTTTTTTTGTTTGATAAAATGTTATTTATTTAGTATTAATTAATATGTTCAATTATTCGTTTTTAAATGATCATTTTCAGTTTTCATCTTAATTTAATTTTGTTGTGTGCTTTTGTAATTTTAATTATTTATTTCGTTTTTAGCTATAATTATTTTTTTTATTAATTGTAGTAGTAGCTTAAACCTATATATTTAAGTTTTTAAGTTTTCTTATCTAATATTTACATATAATTTTATTTATTTCAAGCTTCATTAACAGAAAATGATTTTGAAGTGTTAGTGTTAGACTTTTGTACCTGTTTTGCCCCGTAGTCCTTCCTGTGCTTCCTTATTTGGTCAAGTTCCTGTCCTCGTTTAGTTTGATTATGTTCCATTGATGTCACCTGTGTTCCCCAATTATCCCTTGTATTTAAGTTCTAGCCTGTGCCATTCTCTCTTGTCCGATCTTGAATGTTCGTCTTGTGCTACATGTGTTCCTGGCAGCCCTGTGTATCCCGTGTTGGAAGGATTAAAGACTGTGTTTACTGTGAAATCTCCTGTGTCTCCTCGTTCCTCGTTCCACGCTCCTCGTTGTTGTACAAGCGTGACAAATGTTTTATTAAAGTTCTCATTTGACCCCAAGTTGGTGTTTTTTCCCCAAAAAATATATGGGGGAGGGGGCACAACAATGCAATTCTGCTTAGGGCACCCATTTGGCCAGCAGAGGCCCTGTACCTGGTGCAGATTAAAACATTCCTTTCTGTTAAATAAGATGTGATCTGACACGGGAATCTGTTGTTTTTGAAATCATGCTGAGTGTTCGTTGCGATGTTAGTGGCGGTGTTCCGGTGAATTCAGATCCCCTGTTTCCCCTTCGGTGCGCATGTGTGAAATCACGACGTCATTATTTCGTGCGCAGTGGAAAATGTGTGCTTTATTATCTCAAGTGTCAGTTTATTATGTTATTTCCTGCTTTCCATCAACATAAGGTATATTTCACGTTGTTTGTCAAATACATAAGTAGAATGCTAAAGCATAGAATGTATTGTTTCCAGAGGTTGAAATTTGATGAGAGTTGACAGTTGTTCCACATAATGATGACACTTAAATACATCACCAGCATCACCTCTGTGAATGAAAGTTCTTCTAGAGGTGAGTAGCTTTATAATAATAACAACACTGTACTGTGCAATATGGTTTATTTATGGAAAACATAAGGTTGTCTAACGAAAATTCTACCACGAGACTGTTTAAGAATACTAATGATTATTGTGTATCTATGTATTTATTCACTGACATGAATATTCTCAGGCCTAATAATATATTTTATTATAGTACATGTAAGATTAAAAAAAAAACTATCACATGACACACACACACACACACACACACACACTACTTTTTCCCCTAAGCAGGGGGAAAGATCGCTCGAGGGTCATACCAGACTGTTTCTGGCGATTGCCCATCTCACCACCTATCCGGACGACGCGCTCTGCGCGTTCTATGATGCCAGCCTTAACCCCGCGTGCAGAGCACCGCTGTCCGAAGATGGCCCTCGAGCGGCATTCACCGCATTTATGGAGTGGACACTAGCGAGACACAGATCCCCGTGGCTGGAGAATCCCTCACCTCTGCCTCCGAGGCCCAGACTCCGCCTCGGCCCATAGACCGGTGGTGGCCATTCCTCCTCCATGGCTCCTCCCTCCGTTGGCTCCACTG
>NW_015632728.1:183091-198006 GCF_001515625.1 Sinocyclocheilus rhinocerous
CTGGCTCCTCCCTCCATCGTCTCCTCCCTGGACTCTGTCTGCCGGCCCCCTCCCGGGTGTCCGTCCTCCTCCCGAGCCTCCTCCTTAGTTCCCACCCGTGCCCCCCCTTCTGTTGTTGTTCCAGTGTGAGGACGCACCTTCAGGAAGGGGGTGATTATGTCAGACTTTTGTACCTGTTTTTCCCCATAGTCCTTCCTGTGTTTCCTTATTTGGTCAAGTTCCTGTCCTCGTTTAGTGTGATTTATGTTCCATTGATGTCACCTGTGTTCCCCAATTATCCCTTGTATTTAAGTTCTAGCCTGTGCCATTCTCCCTTGTCCGATATTGAATGTTCGTCTTGTGCTACATGTGTTCCTGGTAGCCCTGTGTATCCCCTGTTGGAAGGATTAAAGACTGTTAACTATGAAGTCTCCTCGTTCCACGCTCCTCGTTGTTGTACAAGCGTGACAGAGTTTTAGTTAAAACAAATATCACAGCTCCAGAAGAGCTCTGATTGTGGTTCCTTCAGCTGCAAGGTTTCAGTAAGAAAAGCATTCTGAATGAATATACATAATTTATTAAAATAAACAAATCTTTCTGATATATATATTTTAGCAAAGAATAGAACCAACTCATACGTTCCTGTCTTACAGTAATATTGTAATTTGGGAGTCAAACAAAAAGGCTTTATATATGTGTGTGTGTGGAGCACATCGACCAACCCCCAAATCACTCCTGCCCTGCATCTGTGGTGTTGGGTTAGTATCAGGGAGGGTCACCTCACATTCTGCTGCCAGATGGCCAAGCCATAGGAGAGTCCTCTCTGTAATATTGAATCTAGAGGAGAGCCGCTCCCAATTCTAGTCATCTGTCTTACAGTAATATTGTAATTTGGGAGTCAAACAAAAAGGCTTTATATATGTGTGTGTGGAGCACATCGACCAACCCCCAAATCACTCCTGCCCTGCATCTGTGGTGTTGGGTTAGTATCAGGGAGGGTCACCTCACATTCTGCTGCCAGATGGCCAAGCCATAGGAGAGTCCTCTCTGTAATATTGAATCTAGAGGAGAGCCGCTCCCAATTCTAGTCATTATATCACATCCTGAATGACTGTGTATGTGTGTGCTGATGTGAGTCAGGAGTGTTTAGGCTTATGCACACACACTCTACATGCATTCACACACCCGTTCCCAATGGTGCAAGCACAAAAATGCTCAGAATTGGATATACACTTAAAAATTAAAGGTTCTTTATTGGAATTGATGGTTCCATTTAGAATCTTTAACATCCATGGAATCTTTCCATTCCGAGTGAAAAAAGATTCTTTAGATGACTGATTTAGTGATGTTCACACTAAGAAAACCAAAATGGCATCGCTGCGAAACCCCCCTTTTGGGACCCTTATTTCTAGTCCATACGAATCTAGTCTCTCTAATCATCCATATATTAGGCTAGAAAAAGGATTACTGTAGCTACAGTGAGGAGGAGGCTGAGGAGCCAGAGGGCAAGAGATATCCAAGCAAGAGGGTGAAGGAGAGAAAAGACAGGAGGGGGTGGAGAGCAGTAGCGTTTGCGGGGCGGAGGAAGGGGCCGGCTTTAGTTTGATGTGAATGGGTATTAAAGACGGCATGCTAGAGGGGCAGAAAAAAGACAGAAAGCAATTCAACCTGTCCCTGTAGGAACAGCAGGATGTGAGCTTCTTACAGCAAGCTGTCAACGGTGGATTGCATTTCTGTATTAATATATTTGGGTGAAGCAAAAAGCGAGCAGAGAGATCACAACAATGCTGGCGTGAGGAGAAGAGACGAAGGTGTTTATGTGGAGCTGAGATGAAATCTGGAAGGTAAGATCAGTGTTTTTTTGACACAAGCTTGCCCAAACCGCCCATTTTGCTGTACGCTGTAAAAATGATTTTTCGAAGATTACTGGAATACTATTTCAGTGTATAATTCAATGCCAACTGTGAAATTGAGCAGTGTCTAAATGAAAATTGTTTCTATCCAAGGCCCATACTGCGTTTGCATGTGTGGTTTGTGCAGAGGACACAAGTAACAGAGAGGCAGAGAAGAGGATGTGTCAACACAGTAAAGGGAAGCACATCGTGAAACAGAGGAAGTGATGTCTGAGGTTGAAACCGTGCTCTGCTAGCTTCACACGTCTGCACGTCATCGCTGGCTTGCATTCGCATACATGCACACGCATACAGATCGACACACACACAACCGAGCCACCGCAGACCTTTGCTGAGGATGTGCACTAGATGAAGACAGACAGAGGACATGGAGACAAAGAATATGAGGGAATGAGCAAAGAAAACCCCATTTAAAAAGGGTAAGGATTTCTTTCACATTTTATGGAATTTGTGTAGATTCATGAAAACGAGGATCGTGAAGTTTGCACATATGATTTGCAATGAAGTTATTTCCGCAAGCGCTGCTACTGCTGCTGCTGGTGTTCAAGGTGGCAAGGAAAATGTGAAATGCACTGTAGTGCCTCTATCAATCTCTCTCTCATTTAGGATGGGGGGAAGGGTTGCTCTCCAGGCTCTAGGGATACGTTGATAATAAATGAGAACGGAGGGAGTGGAATAAGAATAGGAAGAGCAGAGATATCTTACGTAAGCATGCACAACAAAGGGTACGACTGCATGGCTTTTGACGGCAGCTCTTGACCCTGTGAAAGTGACGGTAATGTGCGTAACTGCACAATGGTGTCTTGCACTTTGACGCATTTGTTCGGCTGTGGTGTGATGATGTCTTTTCTCATCCTCTCAGTAACACATGCGCTTGTTGGGTTCATTTGATTGGTTTTGGCCTGAGGTGTGACTCTGGTGAAAGTCATTACTCATAAACAATCTATGAGAGGCTGAACCTGCTTCAGATATATCAGAGTATATTAGGGCACACGCTACAATTGCATGCTCCTAAAAAAAGGTTAAAAAAGTACCATTTAGCTTTGTTTAAGAATATGCTTAAAATAATATATACTTAAGCGTGAACTGAGTGTAATGTGTTATGACACTTAATTCCATGTTAAATGCAATTAGCTCACCGTATTTTTGACCCACTTAAGTACATCTTTATATGCAGATACATAGATCGTAGAGATTCATAGCTAACATTTACAGATGCAAAAACATATTTTTTGTACGTTTGGGAAGATTCTGAAGCAAACAATATGGACACGCTGACAGCATCTAAAATGTAATAAGTATTATGTACAAATATAGAAATGTAAAATATTTATAAATCATTTATATCATATAGACTTTTACATAGTGACATTTTTACCGTTTTATAGAAATACAGTATTCATATAAATCTTTTAAACCTAAAAGTACTTATATAATAATATGTAATTGTTTAAAAATTAAACCTGGCAGAAAAATGTACTGTCACAATAATTTAAGTTACAGTATACCATCATGTAGATCGACAGTATACAGAAAAACGTAAGAGGCTGACAAGTGTGTATCTGCAATAATTTATGAATTTATGAATGATCAAAAAACTAAAAAGCAGTGCATGAGATGGTGCGTGACTTTCAAAATGAATGAATCAATAATGGTTAAAAATGACTGAAATGTTATTTATGTCAAGATTTTAAAGTGTAGTTTTGTTTTAAATTATGTGAATTCGAACAGTCATGTAAATGTAACATTTCACAGAATGTAACATTTAGAATGAGATTGAAAACACAAAATCATTGATACTAAATTCAATAGAGTCAACCGAATAATTCCATGAATTAAATATTCATAGATGAAATGAGAACAGGAGTGCCTGTAAGGTTTAGATGTTGTCAATATTGTGGTGCTTATTGCTTTAGTGTCTGTGCAAACATACATAAATGTACATGTGGTAGAAACACAGAAATACATGAGATTACTTTGCCATTGTATGTGTACTTACAGTACAGACTTATCTCTTCATGCATCAAAACATGAGACATACAGTATAGTTTCTGATGAAATATAAGGATTTCTCAAGCAAAAGATAATGCAAGAAAGAACAGCACTCAAAATTAGTATGTGTATGTCTTAGCATTTCTGAGTCAAAAATCAATAAAAGTGCTGCGAGTGTCTGTGGGAAACTGAGCTTAATGCCACGAACACCAACTGCTGTGTGAGATAACACTATCAAAGAAGATCTAAGAAATGCACACAAATTTGCACCAATGTTGAAACTCAACAAAAATGTAATGATCAGTTTGGCAAAGATGAACAAGCTTCTTTGCTCAGACATTTAACAGTGATGTAAGAAGGATGAGGAGACTTCTGAATGAATGTATGATTTGGATGAATGCATTCAGTATTTTTTCTCTTATTCCACTTATCTTCCTCTGACCTGCTCTAACATGCCAGCGAAGCTAAATATAGAGTGTAATGTTAAAATGGCACACTTAAATATTAAATGCTTCGACCCAAATCATGGGAAGCTGTGTTGATGTAGATGCGTGTCCTAATGCTCTATATACCCTAAGAGCTAGAGAGGGAGACGGATCCCATTATCACTAGATAGGCCACAAAAATATCCTACACTGGACAACATGATCATATGAGTATTTGTATGTATTTTGCGTAAAATGTGATTCTACCAAGCATACATTTACTTAAATTTACATTAAAATGCATGCTATTGACTATTGTGTGTTTCATTAGATATATTAACATTAGTTTTTACATTTGCACTGTTAACTCTTATATGATTATTTTGGTGTCTGTGACAAAGAATAAGCATATCAAGTGCTCGATTAGCTGTTTGTGTGACTCTTGCAATTGGTTTGTGATATATCTATGAAATGTTACACTATTTGGTGATAATTACAGGAACCCAAGAGAAGTTGGGTTGTATTGCATTGCATTGTTATACTGAAAATGTTGGGAGGCTTAGCAATGAATTTACATTTTAAAGGCATTGACTGAAAAGACAGTATACGCAAAATGGAAAAGAAGAAAGGAAAAAAAAAAAAAAGGTGTGAACTCTGTTCTAACTCTTCTAATCATCCCATAGCCTACATTATAGTATACTGCCATTATGCCAACCATTAGCTGCCCTTTTTTATTAAGCATACATTTTTGGCTGATGTGGCCGATGCATTTTGCAGAAGTTGCATTTTTCATTCAGATAGAGTGTGTTTAAGAGCAGCAACAACGCAGCAATGTCTGCCAGCTTATATCGCTTAACATGTCTGAAGACTCAACTGGGATCAATGCTCTCATCTTGCACTATGTTATATGATGGCAGACATCACAATAAATGATAAATGGTCAAGGAACCGTTAGGAAAGTGAGGAAGGCAAAAACGAAGGCTCTCACACACAACTGTGGGCACTCGCACACAAAGAGGACGTTTGTGCACAGTTTCTGTTTAATTCTGTCTGGCCATCTGACAATTGCTTGATTGTTTGAGTTACGTTTTGGTCGGTCTGAGATCTGATAAGAGGCCTTTCAATAGTCTCCAGACATTTAAATACTGGATGGTTTGATTGGACGTGCTGGATGCAGTGGAATCTGCTGCTGTGACTGAGGGCAGGCGCATATTTTACAGTACTGTAATGCATCAAAACTAATTTCAAAATGCATTTATCATAGTTCTTTTTTTCTCCGTCTGATCACACAAAAGACTCCATCTGGCTGGTTTTAGTATGTTTAGGCTGTGATCTACTACTTGCGCAGTCTAACAAATTGCATGCAAAATTTGTGGCCATATGGGTGATTTAAGAATATGTACGCAAACAGAACCATGTGCTAATAGACACAACAATATTTAAAGGAGGCTTTTGCGTGTGGTATTTGTATGTATATGCCGCTCACTTGCAGCCAAGGATGTGAGGGAGACATTTCAATCTCATGGTGATTCATAACTGTTTTACTTTTTGGCAAAACGATGACTAATTTGTTTTCATGCAATCTGCTTAATAGTTAGGGGTGAACTTTCATGCTTATTTTTTTATTTAAAAATTGCATGCTTTCTTATGAATCAAATCTAACAAATTAGTACAAAATCACTTCATGAAATAGTTGCCCTCTTTTTTTCTTCGAATTAATTACTTAACCTCTCCCCCCATTTTTCTTAAAAAAATCTCTAAGAAGTTTATTTTGTGTAATCATAGACATCATAACCATGCAAGACCATGCATGGCAATGGGTGAGACTAACGTGCAAGCCGTGATCCCATTGACTATTAATTACCTTTCACCATCCGCATTTTGTTTTCAGCAAATCACTCTGGTCAAAGGCAACATGATTTATAATATTTAATAGATTAAAACATTTTACATTTTGCCATAGCTTTCAAAAGTGCAACAGTGCTTCAATCCCACTCTCAATCACTTACTCAACTGTCGTCTCATATAAAGGCAAAAAAGTCAAATTGATGGAACTCACTGACTTTAAATACATTTAAGTAACTTTTAGCATCTTCTTAATCTCAGGCCTCATTATTCTTACTCTTTTTTGTTCACAGACGCATTTAATGACCAATAATATCTCAATGACCAGCCCATAATTCAGTTCTGTTGAATATGAAAAATGTGTTTTCTTTCGTACATAACAAAAATATTAAATAGATATTTCAAGTCAAGTGGAGTTTAACCATATACAAGTACATAGTGAAACGAAACAACGTTTCTCCAGGACCAAGGTGCTACATAAGACAAACACAGAACTTCAAGGGACTACATTAAAATATACTTAAAGTGTACAAGTGCAAACATGTGCAGACAGCACAAGACAGTACAATGACTACTGGGACAGACAATGGGCACAGTCCTAGTGCTGCGCCAAACAGTACACCTAGAGAACCAGAACCAGAACCTAGTGACAATAGTGCAAAGAGTACAATATAAGTAGCTGAAGTAGTATAAACATACAGTGGCATGCAAAAGTTTGGGCACCCCTTGCAGAATCTGTGAAAATGTGAATAATTTTAACAAAATAAGAGAGATCATACAAAATGCATGTTATTTTTTTTTTATTTAGTACTGTCCTGAGTAAGATATTTTACATAAAAGATGCTTACATTTATTCCACAAGACAAAAAAATAGCTGAAATTATTAAAATGACCCCATTCAAAAGTTTGGGAACCCTTGGTTCTTAATACTGTGTGTGGTTACCTGGATGATCCACGACTGTTTTTTGTTTTGTGATGGTTGTTCATGATTCTCTTGTTTGTTCTGAACAGTTAAACTGAGCACTGTTCTTCAGAAAAATCCTCCAGCTCCTGCAGATTCTTCAGTTTTCCAGCATCTTTTGCATATTTGAACCCTTTCCAGCAGTGACTGTATGATTTTGAGATCCATTTTTTCACACTGAGCACAATTGAGGGACTCAAACACGACTATTAAAAAAGGTTCAAACATTCACTGATGCTCCAGAAGGAAAAACCATGCATTAAGAGGGGGGTGAAAACATTTGAACAGGATGAGGATGTCCAAATTTTTCCTATTTTGTTGAAATATCTTTTTTTTTTTCCATTTAGTTTTGCCCTTCGGAAGCAACAGAAGATACTTGCATGTTTCCCGGAAGACAAATGGAGTACAATTTTCCTTGATCTTTTTTTTCTTTCTATTTAGTACTGCCTTTCGGAAGCAACAGAAGGTACTTGCATGTTTCCCGGAAGACAAATTAAGTACATTTTACCTTGATCTTCAAATTCAAAAAGTTTTCACCCCCCAGCTCTTAATGCATCGTGTTTCCTTCTGGAGCATCAGTGAACGTTGGAACATTTTTTAATAGGTGTGCTTTCACATTTTCACAGATTCTGCAAGGGGTTCCCAAGCTTTCGCATGCCATTGTAAGAGTAGCAGCCAATATACAGTATAATAAGTATTGTAGCAGCATAAACGTGCAAAAAAATTGTAAAGAGGATGGAGGATGCTCAGTTGTGTGTGTGTGTGTGTATATGCATGTGTGTATGTGTGTGTTCCTTCAGTCCAGTTTCTGAGTCTTGAGAAGTCTGATGGCATGGGCGAAGAAACTGGTCGTGAGGGCCTGAAGTTATTTAGTGTGTAAATAAATTATTTATTTACTTATTTATTTACTGTGATCTGTTGTGATCTGTGTTCTAATTATATATGTTCTGTTTAAAAAAAAAAAAATGCATGATTGACTGATGTTTCTTAAATGAAAATGCATGATTGACTGATGTTTCTTAAATGTTCATTTGCTGTGCTTACAAATTATATATCCTATATGAATGCATTTTCTTAAAAAGTAATTGAAAATACCCCAGCTTACAGCTTAAATAACATGTTTTATTTCATTTAACTAACATTTAGAAAATGTCTGTGTTTGATTTTAGAGTGCATGATGTTTATCAAGTGTTTTTGCAGTATAATTTTCATTAAATCTTCGAGAGGAGGATGCACTATTTTAATTTGCTGTCAAATATTCACACTATTTTGTCCAGTTTCTTATGTTTCTTGTGCAAATAAGTTTACATTTGTGCTTAGCAGACTCTCTCTAAACTCCTTAAAACAAGCAAATGTGTGAAACCTGAACCTAATGGTTTGATGGACAAATCAAATGAGCTTGATGTTAGAAGAACCAAGTCCAGGGCTCAGCTCACCCCGACTCATTAATATTAATTAGGTCATGAGAATAGACTCTCTAGGAAGGTTATATCAAGCAATGTCGGCATGGCCTAGTTGATATTAATAAGCTAAAAATGTGTAAATTCACACCTGATGCTTTATTTTCAGCAGATACATGACATGTACTTTTACAGCATTTGGCCAAACAGATGCAACTTACAAAAACAACCAAAATTACAAAGATGTTTCCATACTAATATTAATATATGTAATTTCTTTAATAATTTACGATGACATACACTTGAAAAATGAAGGTTCCTTATTTGGCACCAATGCTTCTATAAAGAATCTTGAACATTCATGGAATCGTTCCATTTCACAGAAGGTTCCTTATGTTAGCAAAAGCTTCTTTAGAATATAAAAATGTTCTTCACATTAAGAAAGAACTGTTCACTGAAAGGTTCTTTAAGGAACCCAGAATGGTTCTTCCATGGCAGCGCTGCAAAAACCGCCATTTGAGACCTTTATATTTTAAGAGTGTATATGTGTATATAAGTTGAAATTGGGGGGGAAATAGTGCAATGAGAGGAGAATGTAAATTAGGAAAAGAAGGGTGCTGAAAGACTCTGAAGCAGGCGCAGGTGCAGAGACATCAGTATGGACAGAGTGGACAGTGTGACAGAAGTAATGGATGTAGTGATGGAGGGAAGGGTTCTCTCTATCTGTGTCTCGCTCTCTATCATCGGAACAGTTGTTCTTCCTGCCCATTTGGGCAAAAAGTCCCATTTCTGTAGATATTTTAAACATAAATGCATGCATACACATTGATGAGGACATGCTACAGACCATTGTTGTTTTTATATTTAACTAATTCCTAATTTAAAAGTTTTGCATTTGTAAAAATAAAACATTTACAATGGCAGTTTTCAATAATGACAATTTTTTTTAAATGTTTTTGAAAGAGGTCTCACTGAAAAAAAATGCTACTAAATTGTTTTAAGGTAAGTGGTTGCAAACAATTTATTGGAGCTACATTTAAATAAAAAAACATGTTGAAAGTTAGTCAACTAAATTTGTTTATTTAAATGTAGCTAAAATAAATTGATTGCAACTACTTACCTTAAAAAGATTTAGTAAATTCAATGAATCATTTTTTTCAGTGCTCTTGTGCTCACCAAGGCTGCATTTATTTGATTAAAAATATAGTGAAAACAGTAAAATTGTGAAATATTTTTTACATGTTAAAGTACTTGTTTTCTACTTTGAAATATTATAAAATATAATTTATTTCTGTGATCAAAGCTGAATTTTCAGCATTATTACACCAGTCTTTAAGTGTCACATGATCCTTCAGAAATCATTCTGATTTGCTATTCAGTTATTTTCGATGCTCAGTTTGTAATAATGGTTCGTATTATCAATGTTGAAAACTGTTTTTGCTGCTTAATATTTACGTTTTTCAGGATTCTTTGAAGTTTAAAAGAACAGCATTTTTATAAAAAATGGAAATTTCTTGTAACATTATAAATGTCTTTACTGTTACTTCACTGTCACATTTTAATGCATCTTTACTGAATAAAACTAATTTCTTTTAATCTTTCTTACAACAGACTTCTGAATGGAAAACATTAGGCAAAAACAACATTGATAATAATCAGAAATGTTTCTTGAGCAGCAAATCAGCATATTAGAATGATTTCTGAAGGATCATGTGACACTGAAGACTGGAGGAATGATGAAACTTCAGCTTTGATCACAGGAATAAATCACATTTTACAATATATTTGCATAGAAATAGTTAATTTAAATTGTAATGATATTTATTGATTTATTCTACTGTATTTTTACTCATATAAATGCAGCCTTGGTGGGCAGAAGTGACTTCTTTTAAAAACACTAAAAACTCCAACCTTTTGACTTGTAGTGTACTTTTTTCCATGAATAAAGTGATCACTGACTGACTGCTCCAAAGAGGGAATTTTGTAATAATAAATATACACACAAGTTGTTAATAACACAGGAAGGAATGTGTACATACGTGCAGAAATGGACCTATAGATAGAGGAAGTTACCTGAACTCACACAGAGAAAACATCCAAACAGTAGTCGCATAAGGAATAAAATACTCTTATTTGAATTACCAAGTATAATTCCCTTTGTGTTGTTTTGTCATGCAAGTTCCTCTTCCTCTTCATGTGTCGTACAAACACACAACTCATAAAAAACCTGCCATTTCAAATGCAGCCAACGGGTTCAACAGCTCTAAAAGTGTCTTTAACTTCTCCAATATGAGGTCTGCTTGTGTCTCCTATCTGTGTCTGTGAACATTTTTCACATAAAAACATGCAACATTGGCCAGACTGTTTCATTTCACCCTCATGAACCAAACTGTAAACTTCCTGTTTGAGATTTTGTTCTTGTTCTAAAGTTTGCATTAGAGGTGGAGCAAAAACCTATGCCTTTTTAAGCATGTCCTGAATATGGTCTGATGGTTTGCTTATGAATAACCATCCTTAAACATGTCCTTCCATGTTTACGGTTCTTTACTACATTTTCTCATGGACACATTTATTTTTGTCGAGCAGCCGTTTTTTGACACTGAACATAAAGTGGCATTTATATTTTATTTAGTGTTCAGTGTCATGTGCTAAAAATAGTGTTGCTTCAAGCACTGGGGTGACCTTGCACTAGTACCACATTAGGGGAACGCGGCGGCAGCCCATTTTTACTTGGGTTGCTCTCTAAGCACAGAGAAATGAGACAGAGACACAGCTAATGCACAATTTCAGGATGCTTGTGAAAAAGAAGTGCGATTAATTGTAGTGAATGTGCACTTGTAATGTACTTCAAATCTTTAAAGTATTAAAAAAAAAAAAAAAAAAAAGCTACTTGCAGGTAGTATACGATTAATTACTTTGTTTCCTAAGACACTTAAGTACACTTTTAAAAAGTGCACTTTGCAATGAATGTGCACTTGTAATGTAGTTCAAATCTTTAACGTATATTTAAAAAAAAGCTACTTGCAGGTAGTATACGATTAATTACTTTGTTTCCTAAGACACTTAAGTACACTTTTAAAAAGTGCACTTTGCAATGAATGTGCACTTGTAATGTAATTCAAATCTTAAAAGTATATTTAAAAAAAAGCTACTTGCAGGTAGTATAATATTAATTACTTTGTTTCCTAAGACACTTAAGTACACTTTTAAAAAGTGCACTTTGCAATGAATGTGCACTTGTAATGTAATTCAAATCTTAAAAGTATATTTAAAAAAAAGCTACTTGCAGGTAGTATAATATTAATTACTTTGTTTCCTAAGACACTTAAGTACACTTTTAAAAGTGCACTTTGCAATAACATCGAATGAAATGTTAAAGTGCATTTTAAATAATAATAATCTTAATCTTTTGTTGTGTTTTAAAGAAGTACACTTGTTTTGATGTGTTGACTAACATACTAAAGCACATGTTAAGTACTTGATTATAATTTGAAATGTAGTGTGTTATTCGATATTACATTTAAAAGTAATTTTACTGAATTGCACCTTCATCATTATAAGTGTGTAATTACAAATATATTTAAATGTGCAGCATTCATGTTTCAATAGAAATGACATTCAAGTATATTTTAGTTTATAGTAAGTGCTTATCAGAACATTCAGCAGAACTTTAATCATATTTAAAGGACGATAGAAGTAATTTTGAAATTACGTAGATGATGTACTTAAGTCCTACTTAAGTGGGTCAAAAGGTTCAGCTTATCGCATTTAATATAAATTTAAACTATAATACATTTTCATTTAATTGCAAGTGTCCAAAAACATTACATTCAGTTCACACTTAAGTATGTTCTTTTAAAGTGTATTATTTTCATTATAATTTATTCTTGTTTTCATAAAAACAAAGTTGGCTTGCATAAACCAGCTACAAATGTTTTAATACTCAGGATGTTGCAATGTGGTGAAACTATTCTCTTTTGACATTTTTGGCTAAGTGGTAAAGTGAAATTATCATCCTTCAAAAGCACTGCCTGTAAATATTGATTTTTATTTTACTCACTGCTATATCAGTTGTTTATAAATATCGATATATGTTAAATAATTCACAGAGCTTTTTCAGTATAATATCAACTTGCAGTGACAGACTGACATGGACGTTATTAGGAAGTAAAACACGATAAGAAGAACCAAGAAGATTTGAACTTTATAATTTATGTAAATTTGTAAATCCAGTTATTCTTTTGTCTTGTGGAAGATCTCTCTTTTTAAGAGAACTGTATTCAAGATTTCAGAGACACGCGTAAACTAAATCCAGTCCCTAATGATCACAGGAGATTCATTTGAGACGTGTGTGATAACTGCAATCTGTCTTGGTTGACCACCTGCGATTGTATCACACAAGACATGTTAATGGTATAAACAGGGCCTTAGTCTAGCATTTGTATTTTTTGTATACAAAGTATACACTGTTCTAATTTTATTGACAAAAATGAGGGAGAATAATTTAGCTTTGTTTGAGAGCATATCTATTTAATCTATTGTGCAAATCACTTACAAAATGTGAGCGTGGAGGAAACAAAGTAGAGAGAAACTACACATTGAACCAAACGGAAGTTCACCTTGTTCTATCAGGCCAGGCAGCATGGCATGACAGTTTCATCCTCCCAGCATACATAAAGGTCAGCCGGCATCACATCATTTCCTGTCAAACAGGAAGCAGACCCTATAATAAGGGTGACGGTCAGAGCAGGCAAGAAACATAGGATACAGCTTCTCTGAAAAAAAGCACATTCCCCTTTACTCTGCTTTCTGTTCTTCAATCTAAGTATTATTTATATAATTCATATTTATTGTGTATGTGTTCCCATTAAGCGAGGTCAATATTCGAGCCCTCGTGCCTGAAAGCTTTTTAAGCCTTTTCACTGTTTAATCCCTCACTGCATACAGGGAATTGAAAACTGTAAGAAACACTGGGCATCATAGCAAGCAGTGTATCATTGCAACTTGATAGGGTTTAAGTGTTTTGCATAGGCCCCTATGGGTCATTGCAATATTCAAAATGAAAACTGTTTTGCTGAAATATGGATATATGAAATACAGGGGGGAAAGCAGTGACTGCATACTAATTTGTGGGCACACAAAGAAAAAAGAAAAATGCATAAAAAAACCTATACAACACATTATTAGCTGTTTGATAACATAGTCAAGCCAAAGGCTAATCAATTACTGTTACATGTCCAACGCTGTAGAAAGCGTTAACTAAAATGCATTACTTGCATGTAATTATGCATAATTTATTGTTAATATAATTGTAAGTACATGTAACACGTGTAACAATGACACCTTAAAATAAAGTGTTCCCCTTCAGGAACTCGAGCTGCGTAGAGTCGCTTTGGGAACGCCCTTGCGTGACCGCGTTCTGAAGCACGTGTCAAATCAGTCCAATGGAGCAGCGAGACGTCACGAGCGGGGTGACGTAAGCACCAGAAAGTATAAAAGCGCATCCGGCAGAGCGCAAACCAGCTTCTGCTCTTCAGTAGCGCTCTGTGTATGTGTCTGTCTATTTACTGTTGTCTGTCCGCACAAGCACTCATATATATATAAGAAAACAATGAAAAAGTCTATGGCGAGCGAACGGCAGTACAAACGCTGTGTTCCTAATCCACATTGGATTGCAGTCAGAAGTTATTACAAACACTCAATGGTGACTGATAGTGATAGTGTTGTATTATTCTCATTAATTGTGCAGCTTGTATTTTCTAATACAATTTATATCAGGATCAGAGGGATGTGAGTGGGTAAGCCATGTAATGCCAGAGTAAACGAATGCAACAACTTACAAATCAATGTTCTGATCATCTTTTCTCCTGACAAAATCAATGTAATAGCAATATTTCCATCAGTTGAATGTAAGCTTTTCCATATTCCAAGCTTGCCTGCTGCACTGGTCTCACACCCCTGTGGACTGTTGATTGTAGTTTCTCCCTCTGTGTCCTTATTTGGTTGTTCCTGTTCTCATTATTAGTTAATCACCTCATTGTGCTCACCTGTCTGCCCCTCGTTATCTGCCCTACATCAGTTCCTGTCTCTTGTATTCTAGTTTGTCGGTTATTGTGAATGTTACCCCAAGTGTGTGTGTCTCCTACCTGAATCTGCCTTTTTGTGTCTACATTAAAAATCATTATTGGAGTCCTTGTCATCCTCGTCGTCCTGCCTGCCTCCACACACCGTGTCGTGACAGAATAACCGACCACTAAAGCTCAGACAGAGAGCCAGAGCCTGCCGCGGTCATTGAGCCATCGCCATCAGGAGCGACAGAGCGGATGATCGCCCCGGAGCCTGAGCCCCAAGTATCTGACCAGGTGCGAGAGCCGGCAGCACAAGGAACGTTGAAGAACGC
>NW_015632728.1:198199-204620 GCF_001515625.1 Sinocyclocheilus rhinocerous
ACAGCTGTGGACATCGTGGGGGCTACGGAAAGCCCCGCCCACGGCACCACCGCTGAGGGTGAGCTCACACTGGACTCGGGACTATTAATCGACTTGAATACTGAAATACTCTTCACTCCATCTTCATCTGTACTGTCGGATTGGCAAGATGTCCCACCCAACCTCCCTCTCCCACCACCTCTCATAGACTTGTTTCCTTGCTCAACACCATTTCCACTGGATCCCGTCAGCCTCTCTGCTCACCCTCAGCTCACCATCTGTGGCGAGGGCTCGCCGCTGGTCTGCCTATCTCCAGCTCCATTGGTGTTGAGTCTGGAGGATCCCTCGACTCTGCCTTCAGCCTCCGAGGCCCAGGCTCAACCTCGGTCCTGCGACCCAGCGGCTCCACCATGGCTCCTAGCTCCCTTGTCTCCACCATGGCCCGTCAGTCCACCAGCTCCACCGGGCTCCATCGTTCCTCCGGCTCCGCCTTGGTCAGTCGTTGACCATCCGCCGCCTCGGGACTCCACTCCTCTGGCTCCGCCTCGTCCCTCAGGCTCTGTCAGGCTCCTCCTTCCCTCCGGCTCCACCTCAGTCCTCTGTCGCTCCGGCTCCACCGCGGCCTTCCGGGTCCTCGGCGTCGCCCTGGCTCATCGGCTCTCCGCCTCAGGCTCCTCCAGCCCCTGCTCCGCCGCCATCGGTCGGCCCATTGGAGTTGTTAGCCCTTCCTCCACCATGGCTCCTCCCTCCGTCGGCTCCACCGTGGGCCGCTATCATGGCTGTGGCCTGGGTCCCACCTGGCTCCTCCTCCTGCTCTCCTCAGTCGCTCCGGCTCCACTGCGGCCTTCCGGATCCCCGTCTCCGCCTCGGTCGCCGGCGCCATCTGCTCCGGACTCCCTGGACTCTGTTAGTCGTCCTCCTCCTGGGAGTCCGTCCTCTGCCGGAGCCTCCACCTGTCATATCTGCCTGCCAGCCCTTTGCCTTCCCCTGTCACTATCCCACATCCACTCCTTTGTCCCCTCCGTCCCTCCCTCTGTCGCCACGGCGCGAGGACGCGCCTTTCCGGGAGGGGGGCGATCTGTCACACCACTGTGGACTGTTGATTGTAGTTTCTCCCTCTGTGTCCTTATTTGGTTGTTCCTGTTCTCATTATTAGTTAATCACCTCATTGTGCTCACCTGTCTGCCCCTCGTTATCTGCCCTATATCAGTTCCTGTCTCTTGTATTCTAGTTTGTCGGTTATTGTGAATGTTACCCCAAGTGTGTGTGTCTCACCTACCTGAATCTGCCTTGTTGTGTCTACATTAAAAATCATTATTGGAGTCCTTGTCGTCCTCGTCGTCCTGCCTGCCTCCACACACCGTGTCGTGACAACTGGTGCCTGTGCAAACATGAAAAATATGAAAATAAAGCTAGGAATTGGATTGTTGGACTTCAGATTAGTAGGGGTTGAGTCATCAAAAGTAACTAAGTTAAATAGCTGTTTTATGGATGGTAACTAATATTATTATTGAAATGTTATTAGTAATTAGTTACACTACTAGTTACTGCAAAAAGTAATGTTATTACTGTAACTAGTTACTGCCCAACTGAGGTAAGGGTAGAGTTACAGTCAAGCTATTTTAAGGCATGAAGAACTTATTTGCACAGGAAAAAAAAAACATTTAAATATGTCATTTTGATTTTCAAAGGTGCGTATTAGGGGTAAAATTTGTGACAGCAGAGTGACTTAGAATTAGATTCAGGTACATTTACAAATTAGTTTGAAGGAATGTTTCAGGCATTATACGGTTTTTAGATTAATGCATACAAAAACTGTTGTTTTATTAAAGGTCAGGTTAACCAAGTGCATCTAAGAGTTACTTTGTGTTTGGCAATTATAATAATAATAAATACATAAATGAACATATTATCCTGTAATGCTTATTTATGTTTATGTTTGTGTATTTGCCAGTACATATTATATGTACTGAAAGTGCAACTTATTCAGCATATTTTGTCCCAACAACATAAATTGTTGTTCCTTCATCTTAAAGGAGACCTATTATGCCCCTTTTTACAATATGTAATATAAGTCTCTGGTGTCCCCAGAATGTGTCTGTGAAGTTTCAGCTCAAAATACTCCACAGATCATTTATTATATCATTTTGAAAATGCCTATTTTGAGTGGAAGCAGAAACATGCTGTTTTTCTGGCCTGTGTCTTTAAATGCAAATGAGCTGCTGCTCCCCGCCCCCTTTTCCAGAATAGAGCTTCGTCATTACAGCTCGGACCTGCTAAAAACCTCTGTTTTGGTTCTGATTATCATGTTTATCGCGCTGAAATCATGCCTTTTAAACCATACGAGTTTAAACAGATATAAGGTTTTCTGAGAGCACACATCCGAAGCACACGCACAGAAAGCGGCTGTCACAGCATGTGAGTACTAAACTAAGTTCTCATTCACACACAAGTTTACGTTAAAAACACACGAGTTACAAAAACAGTCGGTTATGTCTGTGAAGGTAAACAGCTGGGAAATAAATCGCATGTTTATTTTAGATCTGTGTGGCAGCAGCAATATACAGTAAATAAATCAATAAATGCACTGCTCTGTTGTCTCCTCTGAGGCTGGGACTCTAAACATTGTTCTGTGCTCGTCTGTGCAGCCAAAGACAGAACAGTCAGCATGTTTTGCTCAAACTTTTGCCATGGCATTAGAGCTGGTACAACGTTGTCGCTTGTGAAATCAAATGACGGCGCCATGGGTGGAAACTTACAGATTAAGGGGCGGTAATATTATAATGAGATCCCTTTGCCACGTCACCAAGGGAGCGAAATCAGACGCGCTCGTTTTCTCAGACGCTTGCAGAAAAAGGCTTCCCAAAACAAAGTTACTGAGTTAATGGGACCTGATTATAGCACTTAAAACCTGGAAAAGTCAGATTTTCATGATATGTCACCTTTAAATCAGACTTCCTGCCCAATAAATGCTCTAATATTTGTGTCCTGTATGCAGATGCTTACATTTTAGTTCCCAATCAGCAATGATTTATGTGTAGATTCTACAGGACAACAACAAGAATGAAAATTCATAAAAATGCTGTCGGTTAAACATTAAATAGCCAGATTCAGTTTTATTAATTTTGATTCCTTTCTCTCTTCATTTACATATATAAATAAAGTTATTGACGGAGACATTCTCCTCAAAGAAATTTAATATTACACTATTAAATAGTAATGGGCTACATAAATTAAAACAACTTTTTTTTGCATCTATGAAAAGTTTGATTACTATAGCTGGGGTTGCGGGAAACATGGATTTTATTTTTTTATTTTTTACATATTTGCATCTGTTTTCACCTACCAATTAATCATGCATGAACTCAAAACATTAAAAAACACATTAGCAGGTGATGCACCTGAAACTGAAAACAGGTGAGAGAAAGCAGAGAGGCCACAGGATAATCACATTGACACTATGAATTATTAATGATGCTTGATAATGCATCCTAAATGTTTTATGTAGTGTAAACATAAATGGCAAAAAGACATGCAATAGTCTCCACTGAAAGTTAAAAATATCCCCAAACATACAAGCAAAACACAAATAAATAATATTTTATGGTTTTATCAACACCCAAATGCAGTCGCTAAAATTCACAAGGCTCAAAACAACAATAAAAAGGTCAAATAAGGCATTAATTTAGCCTGCTGTGTATTTGCAGTGTTGGGAAGGTTACTCCTATTTATTTGAGGGCTTAATCATTTGACTGTACACGAATGTCTTAAAGAAAGCTTTGTGCAAATAGTATATTAAAATCTAAAATGATCATAGCAACAAAAAGCTATAGCCTACTAGGCATTTTTTTTTTAATTAAATGTAAGAAAATTGGAAGTGAAACTGAAACTTGAATCAGCGGGCTGAGAATGGGGTCTCAGTAATTTCCCATAGCCTATCAGAAAGAGGAAACAGACAGTGCGTAAATAACCAAAATGTGTTAAATGCACAACACAATTAACAAGAAATTCATTCCAGATTCGGTTGAATCCTTATTTGGATTGTTTGAACTGCTGTTGACCAAAACAAGCGTTCATTCTTCATAAATAATCCCCGATTCAATTACATGTGCAGTTGCCCTCCAATCCAACGAATTATTTATTCCGTGCAACATTTCTGCCTTTACACAATATGAGGGAGAAGCACCAATTCTGGCATTCGATGCTGCTGCATTTGCTCAGTGCGCATATGTTGCCCCCAAATCTGCACTAAGCAGAAAACTCGTCTCTTTCAAGAGAGGAGAGTGTGAAATGAGATCAGGACACTCGCTGAACCGGGTGTGTGTGAGTGAGAGAGAAAGAGAGAAAGAGAGAGAGATATGAAACCGTCAAATCCTCGTCGTTCACCTTTAAAATACATCACCGCAGTGCTTGCGTATTGGAGCTTGGCTGGCGCGCGCATCGGAACGGCTCGCTGCACCATTGCACCTGTTCTCGAGGTTGCAAATCACAGGAAGTCGCTGTGCAAAAACGGCGTATTCGTCGAGCTTACGGTTTAGGCTGAAAGACGTCAGTTCGACAAGAATTACCCGAGAGCGGAAGAGACCAGACAGCTGTCAGACATCGCTTTGTTGTCGGTGAGTTTCATTCGAGAACGCTGTTTTTAATGCGAGTGACACCAAATGCCACACTGATGCAATCGGCACGGAGACAGTAGCGGCGTCCTGTAAGTGAGAAAGGATGCGCTCGTTCGCTTCTTTGTTCGTTCGGTGACTTCGTCCTGTTCCGGTTGGCATTGCTGAAATGTAGCAGGCAATGATTCATATCGTCGTCTATTCAGTGCAAGCAGCCTTTGTTGTTATAAAGCTCATAAACGCTTATTTTATCGTAAAGAGATGTGTTTAAGCGTTGATGAGTCGGAGGCAGGCAGATTATTAACTGCATCCACACTGCTCTTATTGCACTGCCCTCTTTTTAGCGACATTTGGATGCAATTTAGTGCATGGATGCTCATAGGAAAGAAACGGCACATCAGCTCAAAAACGATGCGGAGAAAGACATGACCTACTCAGGGCGGTTCTGGGGTCAGTGGATATTCGGGTTTAGACATGACATCTGTGGATGCGTGTGGAGACATGGATGCACCAGTTTGTCATAGGCATGTGTTTGTTTTCTGTTTTCTTTTTATTTATAATGAAATATTTAGTTAGCGTGTTAGTGAAGCATGGATGAGTTACACTGATTAAGAAAAAAAGCAGTCCATGTGTCGGATCTGTATGGGCTGATATGCAGAATTCAGTTATCGGAATATGTCTTTGTCTCAGTTGACTTCCTTTTTTTAATTTTAGAGATCTACAGATCTTTTTGAGTTTCCACAAGTCTAATTTAAGAGCTGTCTTAATGATAAGACAAAAAAAAAAATCACATTCAGGTTATTCTTAATTTACTTTACTTGTAGATATCTGTAATTTAATATGACTAGACTGTAATTCTATTCTAATCTGTAATTACTAGTCATTCAATTTTGGCTAGTCGGAATTATATTTGTACTCCTCAATTTTAAGTTATATCTAAAATTATTACATTTAGTTAGAATAAAATTAGAACTAGTATTTTACAAGGTTGGAATAGCATTATATATACTGTATAATCAAATTCATTATTACTAGCAAAAATGTAGCCTAATTAAAGACTTCTGCGATAGTATTTCTTACTAGTCAGAATCGCATCTTACAGCTTTCTATTCACAGGCAGCTCATTATGGTAATTGCATCTCATGAATATTTATTGGGGCTTTTATAAAAAGCCAGGCGGGCAGTGGATGAGGCCAAGAATGAGTTAAAGCGGTTGCAGAGCATTAACACTGATTTTCAAAGAGTTCTCTGTATCTCCGGGAGTCAGCTCAAAGTATGGACTGTACTATAGTATTTTGGATGGATGGAGGAATGTTGAATATTTGGCTAAATGTCAATATCCATAAATTTCTACCTTCAGCAGTGTTTGGAAAGAGAAAGATGTGTAAACAGTTTGTTTTGCATTTGATGAGGAGTAAAAATTTGGTTGCAGAGCTTTATAATAGAAATTATGACTTGTTACTAGTCAAAAGTCATCATGTCATGATTGAGATTGAAAATGTTTATTTTTACTACTAAAAGTAAAATGTATATGTTTTTGTCTGTAATTTAATAAAAGAGCTCTACAATTAAATATATATATTTTTGCAATAAAGTGCTGTGGTAGAGTTCTGTATAGAGGTTGAGCGATTGATCGGCCGGCCGATTAATCGGCTGATTTTTGGCATTTTTTAATTAATCGGCATCGGCCGATTATACTGCAAATTAGGCCGATTTATAGGCAGGCACATCTGCGGGCAGCTAAGCGTTGTTGCAGAACGCCGGAGAATCTCTCTCTGGCTGCGTGAGAGACGGAGCAGCTCACACTCTGCAGCCGCTTCTTGTTCACA
>NW_015632728.1:205038-209277 GCF_001515625.1 Sinocyclocheilus rhinocerous
GCACTCTTAAGCAGTTATGAGCAGCAGGCTGTGTAATATGTGTGAACTCTTTTATTTTTGTTATCACTTGGCCATTTGACTTATAGCAGTGTCCAGTGTTTCCCATACATTGAGTTATTACTTCGTTGAATAAACTGATCACTGCACGTTTGAAAATTAAAATGCAGCGTGAGTGTTTTTATATGAAAGTATCTTTGAAAAAACCGACGGTCTTCAGAAAAGCTTCGGTGTCATTTTCATTTCGTCTTTCCTGTAATGCCTGATAAAGTAGCGTTTGTGAGCGCAGTCACAGTGCTTATTTGATTACAGTCGTTACCGGGGAAGCCGCTATATCTCCCGCTGCAACAGCGCCTCCTGCTGGCGGAGAATGAATTTGCATTTGCAAGTCTGTGGGAAACACTGGTGTCTGTCAGCAAACATAAACAAAAAGCATGCTTCAGAACTGTTTTGAGAAGGTGCTTAAGTTTTGAGCCATGTATTATTACTCTGAATTAGGCTACTACTACTATTACTATCTTGTACCCTGCAATAATCATTCACTCAAACTCACTTTTATGAGATGAAGAAAAAAAGAAAAAAAGAAAATCGGCCAAACATATCGGCCAAAAAAACCGGCATCATATATCGGCCATCGGCTGCCCTGATTTCTAAATATCGGCATCGGCCAGAGAAAAACCCATATCGGTCGACCTCTAGAGTTCACAGAGATCAATATAACTAACATAACACTTACACTACTGTTCAAAAGTTTGGGGTCAGTATGATTATTTTTTGGAAAGAAATTAATACTTTTATTCACCAAGTATGCATTAAAATTAATCAAAAGTGACAGAAAAGACTTTTACATTGTTGCAGAAAATATATTTAAAATAAATGCTGTTCTTCTGAAAGAATCCAGGAAAAAAAGCAAAACAATTAGGCCTGTTTTCAACATTGATAAAAAGAAAAATTTATTGAGCACAAAATCATCATAGTAGAATGATAATATGAAGATGTATCATCTCAAGAATAAATAAAAAATTTAAATAATAAAATAGAAAATAGCTATTGTAAATTTTATTTCATAATATTACTGTTGTTACTGTCTTTTTTGATCAAATGCAACCTTACTAATCATAAGAGACTTTTCAAAAAAAATAAAAAATGTATACAATAGTGAATATTAAAATAGAGAAATTTCTATGATTTTCCCTGGACTAGAAATCAAAATTTCCAAGACTATGGGAGTGCAGTTCTTAAGAAAAAACTTAAGTACTAAAGACTGTTGTTGACTTGCTGTTTCAAATGAACACTTTTGAGTTTTGAATCTTGCAGAACACTTGGAAATGTGCTGAGACCCCCTAGCGGGCCCGTGGTCCCCTGGATGAGAACCACTATACTAGTAGACAAAATGTGGAGTGATTTCAACTTCACAAGCCACACCCACTCCACTCATGTCGACTTCCTAGCCATTCCGTGGGAATAAGAGGACCTAAACACCAACTAATCATAAACAAGTATAACAACATGCCCATATTTCTCAGAATTTGAGGCAGCCTGGGACACAAAAAGTTAGTTGTAGTATGTCTACCACACTACTTTCAGGGCACTGTTCAACTACAGCTACAAATACGGCTATCAGAAAGTCTCCATCTGGCTTCCAAAGGTTTACATTCCACAAAGTAAATAGAGCTCATAAACGGATGGATTCCTGCAGCTCCCAAAAGAGCGCTGTCATTATGAAGCTGGTACAGGACACGCTCATTTGACTGGAGACAAGCTGTTAAGCAAAGTTACAATGCGTATGCGGATTTCACGGACTTAAAACACTCATTCACCTCGCTTGATCTGGAACCCTGCTGTGACGATAAGCTCTGTCCGAGACCTTACAAGATGACTAAATGATCTTCAGACGGCTTTGTTAAGTCTACAGGCAAGGCCACAACTTTCAGGAAGCGAGGCAGTCTTGTAAAGTAATTAATACATGCACGAGGAGGCACCTTGAAATAGACTGTCCTACATCCAGTAACCAGCATTACCAATTTTAGAAGTCAAAGCAAACGAATTCCAGGTCATTAAAAGTGGCATATGAAACATGAGAAGGCTGTGCAACAGTGATGAAGTAATCGGTTCCCCACAGGTATGACATACGGTAATACTAAAATACTTGGCTCTGTATCAAACAGTTGACAAATACCTAACATGCATTCACTAACCAACAGACTGTTCCGTTACTACTGATGCCTTTGGTTAGACATTGTATTTCTTAAAAATCACATGACGCCACTGATAAGCTTGATACTGGACACAACAGACAAATAACTTCACATATCACATGGCCCTACTTCACCCTGAGGTCAGTAAGTCAGCAAACTTTCCACAACATTATAAAACTTTCAAAAAGGCAGCAACCAAGAACTGAAACAAACCGTTTTAGTTTCACTACTAAGCCTTTGAGATAAGTGTAACCATCCATAAAGGTTCAGCACTATCACAAACACTACTCCAGACCCCACTGACACTCAAAGAGTGTTTTGACAGCACATTATCACAAGGTTCAGGGTCCTGTGAAGTAATACACTGATAGGTTCAACAGCTCCATCAGAGAGTGCTGACTGAGCTGGTTAATCTTTGCAGTGAAAACATACTCCAGGTTTGAGAGAAACTTTGTTGATCGATAACAAAAATGGTTAAATTCTTCACCGCTAAAGTTATCTGGATGGACTCCAGAGGTAGAAAAGCCCAGAAAAAATTCTGACAGGGTCACTGCACAAAAAGGGGGCCTTTTGTGTCCCTCATGAACAAGTCTAAACAATGACTTTAACAATAACAAGCTGAGACCAGCTTGTACTATGTGTTGTTATAGGCATTTCTCTTTAGCAAAAATGCAGGTTAATTTTACTTTCTTTTTCCATGAGAATGCATTTTGGCCTGTCCCCAGGGTTTCTAAAAATTTATGATTTTTTTCCCCATTTTTTTCCATTTACAAACACATGTGACACCCATGTTGTTGTAAAATATCATAATTAGTTTTGCATAACTAAAAAATAACAACAACAAATTGAATCCTGAAAATATAATACATACCAGTTTTTTATTTTTGCTCTCATCCTCACTGGATTTCTTTTTGGAGGGTTTATTTGGTCCTCCCCTCCAGCTGCCTGCTGATCCATCTTTGGAATGAAACTTCACTTGAACAGTAACTTTGCTTAGTATTTCCCACGAGTTTGCAAACACTTATCAAAAATCACGTTTCTTCAAAAGCCATGCCATCCATGAAGAAAGAAACAAAATATGAGTTGGATCCTAAACTATTTCATGTACATATCCAGTGGAATATGATGTAACATCTGTGTATGAAGCTGTCCAAAAAAATAAGGTGTGGTGATATTCAGTCCAAAACAACTACTCCGAGTCTGAGGGGAAAATAACAAACCAACATGTTATAAATTACATTTCGGAAGTGTTTTGTAATGTCAAATATATTAAAGTACATGGAATAGCTAGAATAAAAGATATAAAGCTATATATGCACTGTCAGTTAAGAGCTTGTGAACTTTTGTCTATTTTAATACATCAATGTAACATTATAACAATCATCTGAGGACACACTTTTGCCTTTTAGTAGTCAGTTTAACAATGCGTTTAATAAATTCGTAATTTCACACTCAAACAATTATATAACATAATTAGAGACTTGTAAAAAGTCAAAAGAGGTCTGTGAGTTTTATACAAAATGGCATGATATTTTATCAAATGAACACAGCCTACCTGATTTTATTCAAAGGAGAAATGACCGCTGCTATCTAGGCGGTTACTTTCACACAGGAAACTGTTATTCCAGCGCTATGTGGTTTAAAGAAAAAGTGTAAAATAAAGACATGGGCTCTAAACGCCAAGTCTGCTTACATGGACATAGCGAATTAATATTAAACAGCCAAATACTCAAGTAATAATATAGAAAACTCACAAAATCTCATCCAAGGCTTACCTACACAACCAAACGCACGAGCCAGGCCCACTATTGTCCCCGCCTATGGACGCTTCCCAATGCTCGTGAATAGTCACATGGTAGAAAGATTTCAGCACTGATTGGTCACTTGAATGTTACAGCTTGACGTGGGAGGGGGGTTTCATCACTCGTAGGGAGGAGACCGCTTGCTTTGGCTATATTGGAGAACTGACTGCTGTGCATATGGATAGGCTTAAATCAGCGGAAAGTCAAAATTATTTGCATAGCAGCGCAAATCAGTGCATTGG
>NW_015632728.1:218377-229751 GCF_001515625.1 Sinocyclocheilus rhinocerous
TGTAATATGTGTGAACTCTTTTATTTTTGTTATCACTTGGCCATTTGACTTATAGCAGTGTCCAGTGTTTCCCATACATTGAGTTATTACTTCGTTGAATAAACTGATCACTGCACGTTTGAAAATTAAAATGCAGCGTGAGTGTTTTTATATGAAAGTATCTTTGAAAAAACCGACGGTCTTCAGAAAAGCTTCGGTGTCATTTTCATTTCGTCTTTCCTGTAATGCCTGATAAAGTAGCGTTTGTGAGCGCAGTCACAGTGCTTATTTGATTACAGTCGTTACCGGGGAAGCCGCTATATCTCCCGCTGCAACAGCGCCTCCTGCTGGCGGAGAATGAATTTGCATTTGCAAGTCTGTGGGAAACACTGGTGTCTGTCAGCAAACATAAACAAAAAGCATGCTTCAGAACTGTTTTGAGAAGGTGCTTAAGTTTTGAGCCATGTATTATTACTCTGAATTAGGCTACTACTACTATTACTATCTTGTACCCTGCAATAATCATTTACTCAAACTCACTTTTATGAGGGGGGGGGAATCGGCCAAACATATCGGCCAAAAAAATCGGCATCATATATCGGCCATCGGCTGGCCTGATTTCTAAATATCAGCATCGGCATCGGCCATTGAAAAACCCATATCGGTCGACCTCTAGTTCTGTATTTGGAGTTTTTATAATTACTCAATAAGAGAGTTTTAAATAGGCTTTTTACAAATGCAGCATGATAACAATGTAAACTGCTTGCCATAGTTTTTTTTTTTTTTTTTATCATTTGCACAATGGGCACCATAATATTTCAGATGAGATTAAGTTTTGTTGTTAAAATAAACGTTATCAGGCATGTGTCTGTGACATTAATCTTCCTCTCCTTCTTTCCCCAAGAAACCTGAATGCATATATAGAGATCCTGAAAGAGGGTGTGTGCAGAAGCAAATAGCAAGGCAAAAATCATGCAACCTGGACTTAAAAATCTTGGCAAACAATGTTACATATTTTATGAGTACTTTCCGATGTATTGGCAAAGTTTGCAGGAAGCCCCCTCCTCCTGTGAGCAGAGCAGCTATTGTGCAGGTCTGCTGGGTGGATGTGGTCTGATGTACGCCATAGTCTCTATGCTATTTTTGACAGAAAGGAAGTGTATAAAAATGAAAAGTGTTCTACCTTTTCACTTCATGTTTGCTGTGGTGTTTAAATAGGCCTGTGATTTTATCCCCCCTTATTGCAAGACAAATGTGCATGATTTGTTAGATACATGTGTGTGTCTGGTATTACATGCTTAATTACACAGCCACATGTAGAGTGTATATATAACATTGAAGTTCATACATGGCTTTTGTTTTTGCCTTTGTTCTTAATGTGAGCAGTCCCTGGTTCAAAAAGAGCCTGTATATGCAGATCAAATCAATTGTATGTCAGTGTGTGTAAATTAGGAACGGGGCATGTTTGGTTACATCTTAATTTGGCGGTTCACTTGAAATCGTAATCTTTTAGGTAAGTGGTAAGAAGACCAGCTGTGCTCTGTACTGAGCTATAGGCCGATGCTTGTGTCACCTCTGCAGGGTCCATCACTGCCTAGGGGAGGTTAACATGTTTTGTGTGAATTTACTTAGTAAATGGAACTAGAATATGTGTACTGGAGCAAACAAAGCCTAGACTGGAGTATGGCTGGGCGATAAACAATATCATATCGAGATTGTGATGAAATGCATGTCATTAATGATGATAAGCTCTGGACATTTGTACTCAATATGGATTAATGTAACAGCAGAAATAAATGTGACAGCAGCCAGTCAGTGCATGTAGCTACTGTAATAAGTTTGCATTTTCTGTGTGTCTCTGTGTAAATGAGTGGCGTATTTTCATCTGATACACAAACTCAAACTCACATTTTGCTCATGTTGCTTTCAGCATCTGCACCTCAGTATATGGGGACATGTACACATGAACTTTACTTCCAGGTCTTCTCTGTGAATCAGTTCACCAGCTATACACTGTTTCATTTGAGAAAAAACTACTGTCAAAAACACACTGAAACTCAAAGATCTTCATGACATCCTGCCAAAATAAAAGTTTGGTTTAACTTAAGAAATTATGACAGAAATATATTACTATTGGATAATAAAATGTACTTCTCAAAGTATTATTATTATCATCATCATCATCATCATCATTATTATTATTGTTATCATTATTATTTTTAAATCAATACATTTTTAATCCATGTTTTAATGTATACACTTCTGCAATGCAGCATCTTATTTGACAAAAAATAAAAATGCATTGTTTTGTTGTGAATTAAATATTAGATTTTCATTAGATATAATTTGTAATTATAAATGGTATTAAATCATAAAACACAGAATTCAGAAGAACGAAATAAACAGAAAACATAATTTAGTGGAAAATAAAATGGATTTCATGGGGCTCTGAATTAAAAGGTTATTTTGTGCAGTTTAATTGTGAGCAAACTAGTTATTTTTATATTCATTTTCAAGGTTTAGCAAATATGTGGAAAGCATTACCTTCCTCATTAAAGGGGTCATGAACTGAGAAATCAAATTTCAGTTGATCTTTTGACATATAACAAGTCAATGTATTATAAAAACATCCTGTAAGTTTCAAAACTCAAAACTTTCTCGTTAGTTTAAAAACTTTGAAACCAAGCCCAGAAAACGACTCGTTTTGGAATGTGCCACTTTATGACATAATAGTGTGGCTAAACACCGCCTCTGCGGGAGAAGATCAGTGCCTACTTCTACATCGCTGCCTGTTTAGCTCCGCCCACTGATACACACTTGTAGTAGGAGGAGAGGAAATACTAGAGAGGTGCAAACAGAGGATTACGCCATCAACACAACCATACAGATGACATTACAAGATTACAAGACACGATGTAGTGTAAAGGTCGACGAAAAAACGGAAAAACACATGCAAAAATTTCGGACTCAGTGTGCAAGGACCTTAAGTTGTGAAAAATAGTAATTGAATTGCCTTCGTTGGGATCCTAACACCTTATCTAGATCGGACGCAAGCGCTGCTGCACATCCATTTCTCTTTCAGGTCAGAAGCAGCGCGAATGCTTGGAGTGTGTCAGAAATAAAACGCGACATTAGTTAACTGTCGGAGATTTGTTGTGTCAGTCCGTGCTGCAACCAGTGTAAACAGAATTGCTGATTATAATTGGTTCTGTTGTGTATAGTCGCGATGTGCCGCTCACGTCCGGTGTAAACACGGGGTAAAATTAGCAAAGAGCTCCAGATCGCATCAGTGAAACACCGTTTGTTTGTTTGCTTTACTTTACTACGGATTGATTTTTAACAAGACAATATGATGCAGGCTTTTCAGAGAGACTGAAAGTAAGACTATTTTTGATCCAGTAGTAATGTCGCAACACATAAGCTTAAGTAAAGGTGTATTTTAATAAGCGGGCATTTACTTGCGAGTCTTGAATGTGCCCTGCCTATAAAAACAGACCGTTCTGCAGAGAGGGTCAAAAACAGGATAGAAAATAGCCTATTACTTCTAAGTTATGATGTTTTTTTTTTTTTACGTAAAATCACACTAACATTATAAGTGAACTTCAGATAACATTATAAAATACTAAAAAATGCAGTTCATGACCCCTTTAATGGTAAATGAATATCTCAAAATAAACCAGACTGGGAATCCAATTTCAGTCAGTCCTCATACAGTCATAGTCATTCTGCTGGATGCATCCTATAACATTTATGATGAGAGTAATCCAGTATGTCAGAACTTAAGATGTTTACCGAGAGATTGAAATCATCTCTGGAGCCTGCACGGCTGTTATTTTATTCCAAGGCAGAAGGTTGCGCTCAGCCCTTCTGAATATTTTAGTGAATGAGGAACCTATCGAACGGAGATCTGCTGGAAGCGCTGGAGAATTTCAGTGTTCATGGCTAGAACAAGAAACATTTGTGCCAGTCACTTGAGTTCCCCAAAAACTCCTGACTTATTCACACAGATGCAGTAAATTGGTGCGGAGGCATAAGAAAAGGGGCAAGGGCAACTGAAAAGTCAGAGCTTCCCACAACTTCAAATCATGCAGTCAGACGATCTCTTCATCCGCAAGTTTCGCAGGCAGAGCCCACGCCCACCCCTAGTGAGAGTGAACTTTGACCCCAAGCAGGATGGTGGTAGCGTGCGGACACGAGTCCTGTTAGAATGGCCCCCTAGGAGAGAGGGAGAGGGAACAAACAGTGAGAGTGTCACACCCAGTGCAGCTGCGCTGAATCTGAGGACAGTAGGTCGTGGACACATAATGCAGCGCAGCAACAGTGACGTCACCCTTGGAGATTTGGATTCAGCGGGGCAAGTCGGAAGGAAGTTGCTCCGAGTAGGGGGCGACAAATCTGGGACCGCTGGGCAGGGCGAGTCCCTCCACCGAGAGTATGGTAGCCTGTCCTCACTTGAAAGACAAACCCAGACTGTAGATCCCAGTTTGGAAGATCAAGGTGTTCTCAGTCCCAATGCCTTGCGCTTCAGAGATCCGTTTCTTCTGCTGGGTCTGCAAGAGGCACCTCCTGAGGTGGACGGCGTGTATCAAGGAAACTGTGCCCCAGCACCAGACACGTCAAAACCGGTCAAGCCCCCCAAACCAGAGGGGCTCGGGAAGAAGGCCAAACCGTCCCCTACACAGGCCCCTCAGTTTTCCTGTGACCAAGTCCCAGGTGGTGCTTGGGTACGCAATTTTGCACACTATGATGTACAGAGTATCCTCTTCGACCTGTCGGAGGCTGCAACCAATCGGGACAGCATCGGGCGCAAGAAGAACATCACATCCGGAGCGTCAGCTGCCTCTCAACTCCGTCCGCTTTCACAGTCCACACCTTCCTCATGTTTTCAGGGCGGAGGGGGTTGCTCGGGAAGCGGGACTGGCTCGGAAGATCTAGAGCAGTCCTTGATGGACGAAGGAGATGGGAACGATAATGATCTCCTGCTCAGTTGTCCTCACTTTCGAAATGAGATGGGTGGCGAGGAGAGTGTGGGGCTCGGCCTGCCGCGGGCCGGCAGGCACAGGTGGAGGAGTCTTCAAAGTCCCAACAATGCTGTGTCCGTGTTAGAGGAGCCCAGGGAAAGCCATGTCCAGGCACAGGGGAAAAGTAACTACTTCATAGAGCATGCAGACCTGGGGGCTCGGTACTATCACAAGTACTTTTACATGAAAGGTGAGAGTTTGTGTGCGGCGAAGCATGTTTGCACTTTTTGAAGAAACATATCACATACTTATTTTTAGGGCTTCCATCAACTAAAGATTTTCTGATTGACTAATAGTTGTTCATTTGAAGTGATTAGTCAACTAATCGCACGTTTATGTTAATAAACCATATAATTCATAATAATGATCCTTTAATTGCCTATAGCCTATAAGTGCTCAAGCGCACACATAAAGCTTGCCACAGAGCACCACAGAAGTAATGATTATGAATGCTTTAGGGAGAAAACAGCAAGAAGACTGCCTTAAAGGCACAATATGTAAGATTTTTTGATTAAAATATCCCAAAACCACTAGTTATATATTTTGCTGACTTGTGTACTTACATTATCCCAAATGTTTTGAAGAATGTTTAAATCCAGAGAAATAAGCAATTTTAACTAGTGTAACGGACCGTGTCCATTGTGTCATTGCATCGCCTGCCAATGACATCATAACCCCTCGATTTTTCCGGTTTTATTTTGTTGAAAACATGGAAACCCCAAAGACACTTTAATATGTTGCATTTTATTAGACAGGTGACAAACGCACAGAGTAGCATTATAACAGAAATTTCAATACACTCAAATGTATCTAGTATAAAACAGCGCTGTTTTACCCCACATACGCATGACCGGAAGAAGCGGAAGTGGTCGACTGTGGCATAATAAAAGCTCCGCTGCTTTACCCCACATACTGCATCGGCTGTGGCGATGAAGACGACAACACCCATGATTCCACACTCAGTCACGGCATCATCAAACTACGCTTTTGTTTCTTGTTTGTTTTGAATATGTGCCCTCTAGCGACGAAAACTTACATATTGTGCCTTTAACATTATAATAATTCATTGATAAACCAGTGTTTTCTGTATTTTTGGCTTACGAGATGAAGTTGACGACACTGACTCGTCATCTCCACAATGGACGTTCACGTTTCCTACGGATTGCATAATCTGAAAATATTTGCTTTCCATTTGAATTGGTTCATTTAAAAGTAGAAATTTCGCTCTCTGTTGATACATTTTTCATGTCTGAGAGGCAAGCATGGAGTTTTGGTTCATTTTATTTATTTATTTATTAATTATTTACGCAAGTTCACAGAGACCCTGACGGCAGAAAGCATATCCTGTTTGTTTTCATTATTTTACAAAAGCACAACATTTTGTTGTTATTGTGAGTGCACGTACACGAAAGTGGACCTTTTTCAGATTCAAAGAATGTATTACTCTTATCTGTATGAGCAAAAAGGACAGAGTATTTTAAGTTAAATGCAAATGATCCCACCGGCTCCTCCAAGTTAACTGTCATGCAGTGAGCGCACTACTGTTCAGCTTCCACACTCCGCACAAACACTTCAATAGTGCACATTTTTCTAGGTTAACGTTAAAGCTAGCGGCCATGTAATGATGCTGTTACTTACATGTTTCAGATGATAAGCCACGTTTGAGGTCGATGAACGAAATGAACGTTTGCATGTCCTGACTGATGTACTGTAATTACCGCACAGACCAGCTGTTAATAATCTTTCCGTCATGGACTACTTGACTTTGCCACTTTCTTTTTTTTTCTGCGACTAAGAAAATTTTGATCGACTAAGCCTCTTCTCGCCAACTAACTGTTAAGCCGCATTCACACTAGATTTTGAGACTCTTTTTAAAAACTTAAATTCAACATGTAACAAATTATAATACATCTAAAATGTAAAAGCATACAATCCACTCTACTTTCCTGCAGCGCTGCAGTTTTAAATTTATGTTCTTTTAATTCCGATAAGAGGTCATGCTGTGACGTATCGATCTGCCGTTGGTCACACGGTATCACGTGATGCGAATTCACAGGTCAGAGTTCACCAAACTTGAACTTTTCTATGCAGCGAAATGCGAAATATCTTCGCACGGGCTTGCGTTTCCGGTCTGACGCATTCGCATGCTTATGAATGGAAGTCAATGGAACGAAAAGTCTAGTGTGACCGCGGCTTTAGTCGACTATTAGGGGGCAGCCCTACTTATTTTCATTGCTTAGTCTACTTTACTCTCAGAAAAATGTGCAAAAATCATACTTTTTGGGGCACAACAGCTTGTCACTGGGTGCTTTGAGGGACACCTTTCCACCTTATTTACCCCTAAAGGGTTCATAGTACCTTAAGGCTGGGGTGCCAATCCTGTTTCTGGAGATCTACCTTCCTGCAAAGTTCAGCTCCAACCCTGATCAAACACACCCAAACTAGCTGAAGCAGGGTTGGAACTGAACTCTGCAGGCAGGTAGATCTCCAGGAACATGATTGGGAATGCATGCCTTAAGGGGTACTACTACATAAAGTATTACTACTCTAAGGTGCTCATAGGGACCTTTAAGGCAGTGGTTCTCAACTCCGGTTCTCGGGACCCACTGCTCCTCACATTTTGTATATCTCACTTGTCTGACACATTCAGTTCAGTTCATGGAGCTGCTGATCTGAATAAAGTGTGTTAAATTAGGAAGATCTGCTAAAACAACGGAATACGCAGTATAATGCATGCCAGGCCAGTAGTTGGCAATGTCACCTTGTAAAGAATCACTAGGTATCTGCACGCATACTTACTCCTATAGACTGAACATGTAATATGCATGCGCATGACGTCACCGTTTTCACGAATTTGTGTTTTCATAGTTTACACAGAGATGATATTATTTTCAAAAACTTGCACTTTGTGTTTTCAAGCCTCCAAAACGCAGTTGTCGTGTAAATGAATGGCCAAAACACATTAATAAATGTCCTGTATAGTTACGCGAGAGTCTGCATAGAATGTGCGTGATACAGATTTCATCATCAAAATAGTATGCGCGTACTATACCGTAAGCACCATTCAATTTTTGTAACTGTGTGTACTTTGTACAAGCAGGTCACACATGGCCATTGACTTGGTTTTGCAATAATCAGTTGAACTGATGATCTGAATCAGGTGCGTTAAATAAGGAAGACATACAAAATGTGCAGAGCACTGGGTCACCAGGACTGGAGTTGAGAACCACTGCCTTATAGGCTACTACTATATAAAGTATTATTACTCCAAGGTACTTGTTTTATTTACCTCTAAAAGGTTTGTAGAAGTACCCAAGGGGTACTACTATATACAGTATTACTACACGAAGGTAAGGGATAAGGGTTACCACTAAAATGTTCATACAAGTACCTTTAGGGTTACTACTACATACTGCACACTACTCTATACTCTATTACTATTCTGAGGCACTAAAGTGCACCTTAAAGATAAATAACATATTTGCCCCAGAAATGTTCATAGTTGTAGCTTAAGGGGTATTTCTACATACAGTATTACTACTCTAAGGTACTAATATGTGCCTTTTAATGGTAGATAAGTTACAAAGTTGTCCCTTTAAGCCCCTGTGAATAGCTGTTGGAACCATAAAGGTGCAATATTTGCACATTTTTTCTCTTTTATTGCCTTTGTTAAACCAACTCACTGTTTTTGTATATGTTGTTGTTCTATATCTGTTAGTCTTCTAAGACCAAATTTTCTGACTAAAAAGGCCCATTTGCATCAAATGTGGTGCAGAAAAAGTTAAGTGAATGACATTTAAATGGCCTGTTAGCACAAAATATGTGTTGGGCTTCACAAAATGCAAATTCACCCACAACAGTACAACAGATTGGGCAACAGTCACCATTCACATTCAGTGCTGTGAGATGTTCAGAAGAAGGCTGTCAGTCCCTAACATTCTGTTTTAGACTTGCTTTTGTGCTCAACAGAATAAAAAAAAAAGAGATATTTTTCAAGTTAAAATGCTAGACTTTTTTGTCTGCAGTTTTCAGGAAGACTGTCTGTCCAGATAAGCAAGCAGTGCCTTTAGTTAAATGTGAAGTGGCACTTATCGTCCTCTTATTGTGGCCTTTTATATATGATGTATAACTGTATTTTATTATAATTAAAGTAACTTTTTTTAGATAATGTATGCGTTACTGCAGTGGTTCTCAAACTAGGGGTGCGGAGAGTACAGATCAACATTTTTGATGACTCATTCTGCACTTCAAAGTACAATCAGATTTCAGATTTTTCAAATGCTAGGGTAGGATTGCAGAGGATGCAATGTGCAAATTTACAGTCTTTTTATTTACAATCATTTTTATAAATGACATTCTTTTTAAATTACACATCATCGTAATTACTAAAATGTATCATTTTACTGTAGTAATAATAGTTGCATATGAAATCTAAAAGGAGGGAATATATTAGACTTAATTTTTAATACACCTGTGGTTGTAACACTAATTTGTCACAATAATAATTTGCTATTTAAAACGAGTGTAGAGTTGGATATGTTGAAAAAAAAAAACACTTTGGATGTTACGCTCATAATACAGGTATAGAACACAATTAACCTCTCTTGACACTGTCATACAGTTTGTACAGTAGTTAAGCCGTAATGCATGCTTGTTCATCTCAGTAGCGAGCCGTTAAAGGTTACACAATCACTGTTCCTCTTTTTCTGCTGTTCAGTATTCTGGTGTTTGTTTCTGTTATTTTCACATTTATTTATAGGATTTTGTATGAATTGTTAAAATCTTCATTTCCCTCTTTTATTCCAGACCATCAGAATTTCTTTGGCATGGACGAGCGTTTGGGGCCGGTGGCCGTCAGTTTCCGCAGGGAGGAAAAAGAGGGATCAAGTGGGTCCCAGTACAACTACAGAATCATTTTCAGGACCACTGAAGTAAATACAACACTCTCTCACACACAGATGTCATTAAAGATTCTGAAACATTTCACGCATTAATTTCCATTCAAAATGCTTTTAATGTCTACCAGAAAAAATGCTCAGAAATTAGGTAATTTTCCACCCTCTCCCTGCTTTTGAGTTTTTTAGTTTGGAATGAATGAGATGATCACTAGAATGTTTTTGCACAAATTTCCCCTTTCATTTTCTTTTTTTAAATCAAAATTTGAACATCATATTATTAATCATTATTAATTACATTAAAGGGGTAAAAAGAACATTATGCTGCTAAAAAGAACATTATTTTGTGTATTTGGTGTAATGAAATGTGTTTATGCGGTTTAAGGTTAAAAAAACACATTATTTTCCACATACTGTACATTATCTAAACAAAATATTAAAAAACGTTTGCATATGTGTTTTTGTTGAGTGTTATATTTGATAAATTAGGCTTTTATGGCTCATATAGTATAAGAGAATATGAAGCTGAAAGAGGAGTAAAAAACACCTCAATTTTACTCAGAAGCCCAAACTGAGAAAAACAGTAAATAAATAAATACATACACACATTTGGTGCAGCCGCTTTATTTGGTCAAAAAGTAAGATGAAATTCTGACTCAAGATTCAAATGCCTTGTAAATCAATCTACATTACATTATCGTCCTCAGTGGGGAAAATAAATATAAGAAATGTATAGGATATATGACTCCTTTAAATCTACATTATGGTTGTGCACTCATTAATTATTTGGTCCCTGCTGTTTTTCTGCAGCTGAAGACCCTGAGAGGTTCGATCCTGGAGGAGTCTGTTCCCTCCGCAGCGCGCCACACCACGCCTCGCGGCCTTTCGCCCAAAAGACTGCTGGAGTTTATTTTGCCCGATCTCAACCTACATTGCCTCAGACTAGCCTCCACTTCCCCTAAAGTCAGAGACACGCTCCTCAAACTGGACGAGCAGGGGGTAAGATATAAGCTGCTTTCTGTAGTTCTGCAGAACTGACAAACTTGGGTTTGATGACAGTTACCGTAAAGGCTGCTAGAAATAGTGTAGCAACAAACATCTTAAATAGTATATTGTAAATATATATATATATATATATATATATATATGTATATAGTTGGTTCCATCTAATAAATGCATTGATAAATGCATAAATGTAAATGTATTTCCAAACAAACGGTAACATTTAAATGCATATACCTTGTAAAACTATTCAGACACTGAGTGAGTTGTTGTGCTTTGGCGTTTATACGCCTCTACAATGGATTTGAAATAAAACAACGAAGATGTGATTGAAGTGCAAACTTTAGGCTTTAATTCAAGGGGTTGAACAAAAAATATAACATTACATTTTTATACACAGACCCCCCCCCCCATTTTTAGGGGCTCAAATGTAATTGGACAAATAAATATAATCATAAATAAAATGTTCATTTTTAA
>NW_015632728.1:229786-230199 GCF_001515625.1 Sinocyclocheilus rhinocerous
AGTTGGTGCAACTTCTATTTTAAACACAAAGTCACGTGAACTGGCTTGACAAGTGCTGTTCTGCCTTGCTTCCTATTTTAGTAGTCTAATAAACCTGGTATTGTGTATTATGATTATAGTTAACTCTATGACGAATTGCTTTTGCAAAGTCACTGATAAATCCATCTAATAAATGCATTGATAAATGCATAAATGTAAATGTATTTCCAAACAAACGGTAACATTTAAATGCATATACCTTGTAAAAGTATTCAGACACTGAGTGAGTTGTTGTGCTTTGGCGTTTATACGCCTCTACAATGGATTTGAAATAAAACAACGAAGATGTGATTGAAGTGCAAACTTTAGGCTTTAATTCAAGGGGTTGAACAAAAAATATAACATTACATTTTTATACACAGACCCCCCCCCCC
>NW_015632728.1:230414-233171 GCF_001515625.1 Sinocyclocheilus rhinocerous
CTTTTTTACCTTCAAAAACTCCTGGGTTGCTTTTTCTGTATGTTTTGGTTCATCGTCTATTTGTACTATGAAGCGTCCGCCCAATCAACTTTGCTGCATATGACTGAATCTGGGCAGAGAGTATATCTCTATACACTTCAGAATTCATCCGGCTGCTTCTGTCTTCTGTCTCATCATCACTAAACACCAGTAACCCAGTGCCACTGGAAGCCATGCACGCTCATGCATCACACTGCTCCATGTTTCACTGAGGATGATGTTGTATGCTTTGGATCATGAGCTGTTCCAAGCCTTCTCCATAGTTTTTTTCTTCTCGTCATTCTGGTACAGGTTGATCTTAATTTCAGCCAATGCTTTTCCAGAAGTGGTCTGGCTTTTTAGATGTTTTTTTGTCTAATCTGGCCTTGTTTGCACCTTGTGGTGAACCTTCTGTATTTGCTCTGGTGAAGTCTTCTCTTGATTGTTGACTTTGACTGTGACACGTCTACCTCCTGGAGAGTGTTCTTCTCTAGAATGTACCAAACTGTTGATTTGGCCACTCCTAATGTTCCTGCTATATCTCTGATGGATTTGTTTTGTTTTTGAAGCCTTGTTTCACTTGCATAGATAGCTCCTTTGACCACATGATGTGGATTCACAGCAACAGCTTCCAAATGCAAATGACACACTTAGAATCAGCTCCGGATCTTTTACCTGCGTAATTGATGTAGAAATAGCGAAGGAATAGTTCACATCTGTCTATGAAATGGCTGTTGAGTCAACTGTCCAATTACTTGAGGTGTCTTGAAAAAGGGGGGTGGGGTACATATTAAAGAGCTGTAATTCCTTAACATTTCCTCCAATTGTGATGAGAATACCCTCAAATTAAAGATCAGAGTGCACTTTAAGTCCATATTCATTATATAATTGTAACTTGAATATGTTTAGGTCAGCAGCTAAAATAATAAAAGTGTGCCTGTGTCCAAATATGGACCTGACTGTATATGCCTGCTTTTGTAGTTACGCATTTGCTCCTCTTACACTGTTGCATGCAATGTGAAACTGGCTTAATTACAATGAGGAAGAATGATGTTGTGTGCGTAAAAATCAAGTTGGAGAAGTAGCTGTAATTTCGTCCTTGTTAATGTGTGTTTTATATGTGTGAAGTTGAATTTCCAGCATAAGGTGGGCATTATGTACTGCAGAGCAGGACAGAGTACTGAAGAGGACATGTATAACAATGAGAGCGCCGGACCAGAATTTGATGAGTTTCTGGACCTTCTTGGAGAGCGAGTGCGACTCAAGGACTGGGAGAAATACAGAGCTCAACTAGACACCAAAAGTGAGACCAAAAATCAACATGCAGTCAGTCTTCATATAACTGCACTATAGTACAGTAGTAGTAGTGTTATTGCATGTGTTGTATGTAAGTAGAATGTAATTGCGAAATTTATTTTTCTTTTTTATAGTTGTTCCACAAAAAGATAAATGTAAATTCACATTTAGGTGATGGCACATAAACTGTTCAAAAGTCTGGGATCAGTAATATTTTGTGTTGTAAAGAAATTAAAAACTTTCTTTTCAGCAAGAATGTATTAGATTGATTGATTGAAAGTGACAGTAAAGATTTTACAGTGTTACAAAAATTATGTTTATAAGAAATGATGTTCTTTTGAACTTTCTATTCATTAAATAATTCTGGAAAAACATCTATCACAGTTTTCACAAAAATATGAAGCAGAACAACTGCTTTCAACATTGATAATAATCCGTTTTTATGCTGATTTGAGCAGGAAATCAGCATATTAGAATGATTTCTGAAGATCATGTGACACTGAAGACTGGAGTAATGATGCTGAAAATTCAGCTTTGCATCACAAAAATAAATTACATTTTACTATATATTTAAATGGTAATAATATTTCACAATATTACTGTTTTTAATGCTTTTTGTTTGTTTGTTTGTTTTAAATTTAATTGCAGCTGACTCCACCGGTACACACTCACTGTATACTCGCTACCAGGATTACGAGATTATGTTCCATGTCTCCACCATGCTTCCATACACACCCAACAATACACAACAGGTAATCCACAGAACCCTAGAATGTCCCGTTGAAACTCAGCACCACTTACAGTATATCTCTGGAAAGGAAAAAAAAAACATTACTCACAGCACAATGATATGAATCAGCAATAGGATAAGTATTGAGATATGGATGCCTTGTCCAAAAGAAATATACTTTAGTGCACATTGAAAAGCAGTACTTATTACAGAATAAGAATATACTTAAAGGGGTCATGAACTGAGAAACCAAAATTCCTTTGATCTTTTGACAAATAAGAGGTTTAGCCCTGCCCACCAATTCTACATTGTTGTACTATAAAAACATCCTGCAAGTTTCAGAACTCAAAACTTTATCATTAGTCTAAAAACAGCTTATATTGAAGGCAGTCTGCCAAACGACAGCTTGTGAAATGTACAACTCTATGATGTAATAGTGTGGATAAGCACCACCTAAGCAGAAGATAAATGCCTGCTTCTACATGGCTGGCTGTTTAGCCCCACCCACCAATTCTACATTGTTGCCTGTTTAGCCCCACCCACCGATTGTACATCGCTGCCTGTTTAGCCCCGCCCACAAACTCTACGTCGTTGCCTGTTTAGCCCCGCCCACCAATTATACGTCATTGCCTGTTTAGCCCCACCCACCAATTCTACATTGTTGCCTGTTTAGCCCCACCCACCGATTCTACATTGTTGCCTGTTTAGCCCCA
>NW_015632728.1:233426-251603 GCF_001515625.1 Sinocyclocheilus rhinocerous
TGTTTAGCCTCCCCCACCCACCAATCATTGTTGCCTGTTTAGCCCCACCCACCGATTCTACATTGTTGCCTGTTTAGCCCCAACCACTGATTCTACATCGCTGCCTGTTTAGCCCCTCCCACCAATTCTACATTGTTGCCTGTTTAGCCCCCACATCGCTGGCTGTTTAGCCCCACCCACCGATTCTACATTGTTGCCTATTTAGCCCCACCCACCGATTGTACACCGCTGCCTGTTTAACCCCGCCCACCAACTCTACGTCGTTGCCTGTTTAGCCCTGTTTAGCCCCACCCACCAATTCTGCATTGCTGCCTGTTTAGCCCCGCCCACCGATTCTACATTGTTGCCTGTTTAGCCCCGCCCACCAATTCTACATTGCTGCCTGTTTAGCCCCGCCCACCGATTCGCACCTGAGAGAGGCAAGCACTGGTCTACGCAGAAACCAAATGATAAAGATGACTCTGAATGCAAGACACTGTGCAGTGCCAAGTTGTGGGGGGGGAAAAGTCCATGCATTGCCTTCCTTCTGATCCCAATGTTGGGAAAGAGTGGATAAACTTTATTTTTAATAAAGATCCAGACTGCGTCAGTAAGAACTTGGTCCTTTGTTCACTTAATTTTACCGCGGATTCGTTTATAAACAAGGCATGATTTGATGCGGGATATTCAGAAAGACTGAAACTAAAAGACGATGCTGTGCCGACTATATTGGATCTGAAAGTAATGTCGCAACATGAGTGTGAGTAACTGTTTTCATAACATGGTCAATATTGCTTTGTCTGTTAAACAGATCGTTTGATACGAGTATTTATGCGATTTTAACCTAAATCACTGCAGCGTCCATCTGTGAAGGAGGTGGCTGTCAAACATACACAACGGTTTGCCAATCATAGCAGTGGGCGTTTACTTCCGAATCTACAATCCGCCACACCTACTCAAACAGAGCATTCTGATGAGGGGGTTAAAAACAGGACAGAAAATAGCCTATTACTTCTAGTTTATGATGTTTTGTTATGTAAAAATCTTGATGACATTATAAGTGGACCTCAAAGAACAGTACAAAATAAAACAACAGAGGCAGTTCAGTGTGAAAAGTTTGTTAAGTAAAAGTTGTTAAGTGTGAACAGAATATAATGCTTTCAATCACTTAATTGCATCTTAATTATTATTTAGGTTCAAATTTATATTAAATGCAATTGGCTGAAATTTAGAATGCTTTTTTGACTCACTTAAGTAGGACTTAAGTACATTTTATATGTAATTTCATACTTATATTGTCTTTGAAATATGGTTAAAGTACTGCTGAATGTACTGACAAGCATTTATGATAAACTAAAATATACTTTAATGTAATTTTTAATGAAACTTGTATGTCATGTATTTAAATATATTTGTAATCACACATTTGTAAGGATGAAGCTGCAATTTAGAACATTTAAAATATATAAACTTTTGTTAATTGCAGTGATTGCAATATTAATTGTAATATGGAACAACGCTGTACAGTTAAGATTATAATCTAGTACTTTGCATGTGCTTTAGTATGTTAGTCAACACATCAAAGTAAGTGTACTTCTTTAAAGCATGAGTTATTGTTAAAACATAATGATTTAATTTGACATTATTAAAAATGCTTTTTAAAAGTGTACTTAACTGTGTTAAGAAACAGTCTATTTTTGAGTCACTTAAGTGGCCTTTTCATTAATATTATCTTCAAGTACAATTTTTTAAAATAAACTTTTTAGATTTGAAATACACTACAAATGCACATTCAGTAGAATTAAGCAAACTGCTTTTTCACAAGGGTCTGATGACTTTAGTATACTGCACTTTTCATTTAAGTCACTGCATTTAGAATTAAAAATTTCTCTATGTCTTTTTCGCTATTTATCTTCTAGTTGCTGAGGAAGAGGCACATAGGGAATGATATCGTCACAATAGTCTTCCAGGAGCCAGGTGCTTTACCTTTCACCCCCAAAACCATCCGTTCTCACTTTCAGCATGTGTTCATCATTGTCCAAGTACACGAGCCCTGCACCGAAAGCACCTATTACAGGTAAGACATAGTCAAAAAGCACTGAAGAAAAAGAAAACCTAAAATGTTACAAATAAAATTAAACGTGTCTTTATCTCCACCCTTCTCAGAGTTGCAGTAACTCGTTCCAAGGACATCCCTCTCTTCGGTCCTCTCTTCCCTAAAGGTGCACGCTTCCCACGTTCTCCTGCCTTCCGGGACTTTCTCCTCGCCAAAGCCATTAACGCAGAGAACGCGGCGGAGAAATCAGAGAAATTTCGCTCTATGGCCACACGTACGCGGCAAGAGTACCTAAAAGACCTGGCGGAAAACTACGTCACCACAACGCCCATTGATTCTTCCACCAAATTCCCCCTGCTGTCGCTGGGCGGGAAGCGCAAAGATAAGCTGAAGGGAGCGAAAGGTGCAGAGCTTCACAGCGCAGGTGCTTTAGTGTGGGCCGTCACCGTCGTTCAGGGCGGCGAGAACAACGGTCTGAGCCTGTCCTGTCTGCTCGGCGTGTCGGCGGAGTCGGTCGTGCTCATAGAGCGATCCACGCGAACCGTCGTGTTTAACTGCAGCTGCCGCGATGTGATCGGCTGGAAGGCCGTGACCGAGTCTGGAGCTCAGGGTGGCCCTTCGCTGGATATCTTCTACGAGAGAGGCGAGGCAGTGACTGTGACGACGTCAGAAAGCCAAGTTGAGGATATTAAGGAGGTTGTCCAGAGGCTGGAGGTGAGATTTACTGTAATATATGAATAAAACAAAGAATATTGGAGTATGTTTTCAAAGAAACTACTACTTCAGTCTTTCTACTTCAAATTTCATGTTTAAATCTTTCCCCGCCAAATACTGAATTTTCCAGGTTTCCATGTTTTCATTGGTATACGCTAGGGGGCGCTATTACACATCTCCTGAACGAGTCTAGAAAGTGCCGATCAAAAACACAGACCAGGAAGACGCAGAAGCGAGCATGTTTGCGAACATGTATGCATATGCGTATGAAAAATAATGCGATCATCAACACTTATCGCATATAAATGAAAACTACAAATTTGTGTCCTATTTAAAGTGTGGAAATATTCTCCATCCCTCCCCAGAATTGCAGAGCCTTTTTTTTTTTATTTAGGTTTATCTTGCAGCAATAGCAACCTGTTATGTACTGGTTTATGAAAGTTGTTGGCTATTGAATTACTTTAAGCCGACGATTCTTGTATGAGATCTGTCCATGGTCCTGAAAGCACAGTCTCAGCCGCCATTCAAGTATGTAAAATCAAATATATAAAAAACAGCAAGCTGTTGTACCCTTAAAGGTACTGTTTATTTGTTCATTGCATTGCATTATACAGTCAAACCAAAGATTTTTCAGACACCAGATATTATTATTATTTTTTTTTTTACTAGTGGGTGCAGGACACTATAGTTCATTTATGTAAGCGAGGATAGCAAAATAAAGTAAATTGTGACATATACCCAAAAATTCTTCATACAGTGGACTACCAGTAAAATTTATAAATATTTGGGACCAAAAATTTGTTCGGACACTTTGACCTGTGTCAGAGTGTCTTTTCTTTAATTGCTAATGCAACCTTTTTACACCACAGACTAAACAAAATTAAGCATTGCTTGGTAATTGGTTGACCTAAATTGGTATTATCTAATTGTGTACTTAAATTTAACAGCTGACAGCTATTCAACCGAATTCATTTGTGAGACAGTCTAACAGAAGGATGGCATTATCAAGATGAATTTGTTCGGACAGTTTAACTCTGAGTTCTTGTCATATTTTATTACCATTTTCTAAACTATAACGAATAAACTGTGATAATGTGAGAAATGTTGAAGGTGTCAGAATAAATTTTGGTTTGACTGTATCTATTTGATACTGTTTATTTGTTCATTGCATTGCATTATACAGTCAAACCAAAGATTTTTCAGACACCAGATATTATTATTATTTTTTTTTTTACTAGTGGGTGCAGGACACTATAGTTCATTTATGTAAGCGAGGATAGCAAAATAAAGTAAATTGTGACATATACCCAAAAATTCTTCATACAGTGGACTACCAGTAAAATTTATAAATATTTGGGACCAAAAATTTGTTCGGACACTTTGACCTGTGTCAGAGTGTCTTTTCTTTAATTGCTAATGCAACCTTTTTACACCACAGACTAAACAAAATTAAGCATTGCTTGGTAATTGGTTGACCTAAATTGGTATTATCTAATTGTGTACTTAAATTTAACAGCTGACAGCTATTCAACCGAATTCATTTGTGAGACAGTCTAACAGAAGGATGGCATTATCAAGATGAATTTGTTCGGACAGTTTAACTCTGAGTTCTTGTCATATTTTATTACCATTTTCTAAACTATAGCGAAAAAGGTGTCTGAATAAATTTTGGTTTGACTGTATGTTTAGATCATCAAACTAAGCATTTAAATATCATCTTAAAATAAATATTATTGGAGATACAGGGTGACGTCTGATATTTATATCATTTTATGCAAGTATGTGCTATACTGTTATCTCTGTTATACTACTAATATTATCTTATTTTTTTTACAAGCTATCAGAATTTCATCAACTTTTTGTCCATACAACTATCAGCATCTGCACCAAATTGCATATTGTTGCTCAGTTTGAGTCAATGAAGAAAACTGAGCTGTTTTTTCCTCCATATTCTCACTTTGTCAGACTATATAAGCTATAAAACCTGATATGTGACCCTGGACCACAAAACCAGTCATAAGGGTCAATTTTTCGAAATTGAGATTTATGCATCATCTGAAAGCTGAATAAATAAGCTCTCCATTGATGTATGGTTTGTTAGGATCGGACAATATTTGGCCGAGATACAACTATTTGAAAATCTGGAATCTGAGGGTGCAAAAAAATCTAAATATTGAGAAAATCACCTTTAAAGTTGTCCAGATAAAGTTCTTAGCAATGCATATTAATAATCAAAAATTAAGTTTTAATATATTTACAGTAGGAAATTTACAAAATACCTTCATGGAACATGATTTTTGCTTAATATCCTAATGATTTTTGGCATAAAAGAAAAATCAATAATTTTGACCCATACAATGTATTTTTGGCTATTGCTACAAATATACCCCAGCGACTTAAGACTGCTTTTGTGCTCCAGGGTCACATTTATCAAACATGATACTTAACAAAAAAAAACAAAAAAACATTGTGTCTAATGGTTTATTATTTGATATGTCCGGCTTTACAGGGTTAAGACTTGGAGCTCTTTATAATGTGCTGTGTGCCGTTTTAACATGATGCTCCTGTACTTCCCCGCAGCTGGTGACACGAGGCTGTGAGGCGCGTGAGGTCACTCCCCTGCGGGACGGTGTCGGCCAGCCGGGCTTCCTGATGAGCGAGGAAGGCTTTGTAACGGAGCTCCAGCGGTTCGGATACGCGGAGAGCGGCGGCCTGCAGCTGGGGGCTCGTGTGGTTCGTCTCTGTGGGCAGGTCCTGGTGCACCTCAGCCTGGAAGAGCGGAGCCGACTCCTCCGCGCGGCTCAAAAGATCCACATCACAGTCATTCCTCCAGACGAGAACGGAAAACCACGCAGGTAATAGAGGTGACGGGTTATGAGGAAGTGTGTGTCAGAGGAAGTGGATAAAATGGGGGGATGATGTAAAGAATGCATACACTGCAGTGATTTTGAGAGAAAAGTGGGCTGACGAGTTACAAATAGTAAGCAGTGAGTGGAGTGCTGTTAATAATGTAATTAATGATGGTAAATGTAATGTGTATCCTGTCAAAAACCACCGCTCAAAAGTTTAAGGTTGATAAGGAATTTTATTTTACATTTTTGAAAGAAGTATCTTTGCTTCCCAATATGAAAGCCAGAGTAATTTATCATATATTTGATCATTTCCAGAATTAAAAAAAGGTTTTATCTCACAATTCAGAACTGTGAGATATAAACACAGAATTGCGAGATAAAAACTCAGAATTCTGAATTTTTTTCTCAGAATTCTCAGTTTGCACCTCATGATTCTGTTTTTTCTCTCTTTTTTTCAGCGACAAAAAAATGCTAATGTGACATTTTATCTCACAATATGCAATTGCATTGCAATTACCTTTTTAAATTTTCTTTTTTTTTATCCCATGGTGGAAACAAGATTCCATATACCAAGGCTGCATGTATTTGATAAAAAAATACAGTAAAAACAGTAATTTTGTGAAATATTATTGCAATTTAAAAGAACTGCATTCTATGTAAATATGTATTATAAATTGTAATGTATTTCTGTGATGCAAACTGAATTTTTTTATTACTTCAGTCTTCAGTGTCACATGATCTTCAGAAATCATTCTAATATGCTGATTTGCTGCTGAAATTATTACCAATTATTATTGGTGCTCCTTAATTAATAATTGTTCTTATTATTGTCGATGTTAAAAAAACGTTTTTGCTGTTTCATATTTTTGTGGAAGCAATTTTTCCCTCCAAGGATTCTCCGATGAATAGAAAGTTATAAAAACAGCATTTATTTGAAATATAATCTTTTTTGTTGCGTTATAAATGTCCTTACTGTCACTTTTGAGCAGTTTAATTCCACAAACATTTTTAAATTAAGTTTAATTTAAGTCGTGAAAATAATTAGGCTGACAAACTTGATTGCAATTGCCGTGGACTGACAATACATTGACGTTTAAAGCCACTTTTTGTAATATCCGTCCAATACATTACTCATCTGCCACAATTATTATACTGCCACTTGAATGATCTATTATCTAATTACCTATTGTCTACCTAATATCTTCTTATCTATTATCAAATTATCTATTTGTACATATGCATTTGTATTGTATATTTTTATCTATGCTCCCTAGGGAGGGAAACAGATGGATAGAGAGGAGCAGGGAGCATATGAATAAAGGACAGACCTCATTATATTGACATGAACATGTTTTAGTCAGTGTTTCACCAGCTGCTCAGATCTCATTCAACTCTCATAATGCTTATTGATCCATCCAACACACACACACACACACACACACACACAAACACAAACACAAGCACACACACACACACACACACAAACACAAACACAAGCACACACACACACACACACACACACAAACACACACACCAGCACACACACACACAACCACACCAAACACAAGCACACACACACAGATCATGGGTTAAAATGGCATTTTGTTCAAAATTGACTTATTCAACATGCTTTACGTAAGTCTTTGATTATATAATATACTTCAAAAAAAGAACACCAAAATAGCAGCATTGATCTCTTCATCCATGACTAACAGTGAAATGCACACGCAGAAATAAATGAGCGGAAACTTTCTTTGTTGTTATTCACGTTCTTTTGCCGTTGTTCTTGTGCTTGTCTGAGTTCAGGAGTTTCTCTGAGCTCTACCAGAAGGCCATCCAGGACGCGGAGAGCAAATCCGGAGAGGGACGGTCAGGCGAGGCCTGGGTTCTGGATGACGATGAAGAAGTTGAGGTTGATGGCGGCGGAGGAGAGAAAGAGGAGAAGAAACAGATTGAAAATAAGACGACAGACAGGGAAACTCCAAAGCAGGAGATACACGAGGAGCAGATGGGATTTCCGGAGCCCATGGAAACAGATTCGCTCCTCTCTCCACCCAGCCTGCCTCTCATACGGGCGCAGATTAAATCAGGGTTCTAAAATGACCTTTTTGCAACAGTGTTGTTTTAGTATTATTTATGTCATTATAGTTTTATTAATGTTTTGAATTAGGTTTTATTTTTGTATTTTCAATTGGCATGTTAATTATAATGCAAATAGTTTTGAAATGTGCTTTTGTCATTTTTTTTACAATTTTTTTATTTATTTTTTTGTAATATTTATCTTTAATTTACGTTTATTTTAGTTTTAACAATTTTAGTACTTCAACTTATTTTATTCCATTTAGCTGCGAAGGCAACATTTCAATTTTTTTGTTTACTCTAAAATGATTAAAACTACTCTTTTTTTAAGTTTCATTACTTAAACTACTACATTTTTAAAGTTAAGTTTACATTTAAGTTTTCATCTAATATCTACAGTATATATTTTTTCTATTTTAACGAAAATTGATTTTTGATTGTTTTAGTTTTAGTTAACAATAAACACTGACTATACCGTTTCTTAACTTTTTTAAAAAAAAGTGCACTTTGTAATAATGACAAATTTAAAGTAAAGTTTTTGTAGTTTTAGTTAAAATACATTTTAAATCCATTGTCTTAATAATCTTTTATTATTCTATAAGGAAGTACTTTTGATGCGTTGACTAACATACTAAAGCACATGTAAAGTACTTGATTATATTTTTAACTGTAGTGTGTTATTGGATATTATATTTAAATCCTTGACATGCAAGTTTCAGTAGAAATGACATTAAAGTATAGTTTATCATAAATGCTTGCAACTACATTCAGCAGTACTTTAACCATATTTCAAAAACAATAGAAGTATTTATAAAATTACATATAAAGATGTACTGAATGAGTCAAAAAAGCACTTTGAAATTTAATCTAATTGCATTTAATATGTTATTGCATATAATACATTTTTTATTTAATTACAGTTAACATGCATGCTTAAAACATTAAATTCTATTCTAAACATTAAGTCTATTATTGCAGTAATAAGTACTACTAATTAAATTAACCAAGAATATGTACGACCCCTTTAATTGGAAAGCGTTCATATTTATAAGCACAATAGACAACACAACCATTTTATTTAATTTAAAAAGACACTTTTTATAGTAGTGAAGTGTAAAGTAGTGTTTTTTTATTCTATTCTATCTTTTATTTATTCTGTTTAACTGATGTTTCTCCTCTATGAATGTGTTTGTCTGTCAGGCATGTATATGATAACGTGGGGCTGAAAGCAAACAGGCACATCTATGAAAACCCTGGAGAGCTTCGGGACGAGACCCCTGACCTCATACTGACAGTCAAACCCAAAGTGCCTCTGGAGCAAGAGCAACAGGTATCTAAAGCACACACTGCTCTCTTTTCATTAAGACACTATATTGTTTTACAGCTGATGGGAGAAACAGCCTATTGAATGCACCGATTGTCACGACAAGCGAGAAATGATCATGTGATCACAGTAGGCACAGAAACAATGAATCGTATAGCACCCCAGGAGTTGTCAATGTCTTCTTTCACACACATGCATTACTTTATAGGAACAAACCCGTTTGTAGGTTTTCGATGTGATTTAGAAATGATTCTTTTCAAATTCAGAATAATTCAATTCGATGTATTTCACAATGAGATTCAATTCAAGTTCAGTTGTTTTTATTCTGTTTTTTTTAATGCATTAATAGGTTATATAAATGCTTCTAGTGTTTCTTAGGTAAAAAAAAAAAAACACAAACTACTTAAGAATGTTTTTGCGCCAAGCAACTTGAAAGTAAACACATTAAACCCATGTACTTGGAAATGTAACAAATGCAATGTGTTGATAAAATATTTTGGAGCTAAATAAAACACAACAAAATTACTAAATGACTATACTAAAATTAAATCTAAATGGCTGTACTAAAATGAAAACTAATTACTATTATAAAATATTTGGAAATTATTCCATATTCCATTAATTTTAAAAAAGGAGAGATTTTAAGAGTTTTCTCGGTCTGGAAATAACAATTTTAAAATTCCCTATTATTCCATGAATTGCTTGTTTCAGTCAAGCATTGATTTTAAAAGCTAAAAAATGAATGAAAGTCATTTTGAACCAAAATTATTATAGTTAACTAAAACTAAAACCATAAACAGTAAAAATGACTTCAGATTAAAATAAAATATTTAAAAACTTAAATGTATTTTTTCAGCTAGTTCCCAAGGCAACATTTCTCATTTTCATTTAGTTTAACTTAAGTACTAAAATAAAAATTAATAAACTAAAACTAAAAATTAATTTAAAAAAAACAGTATATACATATTTAAGAAAAAACGCATCCAATTTACTAAAACTTTAACTAAAATTAAAGTTGAAACTGAAAATATTAAAAACTAATTTAAAATATTAATAAACCATAATAACGTATTTTAGAGCCAAGCACACTTAGGAAAGTATTCCATATATCTATTTTTTATTTTTTTTCCAATGAGATTTCTCGGTCTGGAAATCATCATAATTAAAATTCCCTACTTTTCCCCTGACCGTGGCAACCGATGCATGGTGAAAACACTTGAATCGTTACACGTCTAATTGTGCAGCTTACTTAAACAATAATAAGGACATGAACACTTACAGAAGAGCACAATGCATTGAAGCACCTGAATCATGGCGTGATGTGCTGCTGTTGTGTTCAGTATCTGTCTCCCACACAGAGGGCATCTGATGGATCCGCTTGTGTAACTCTCTTTATTTGGAAAGTGATTGCTGTTTTCAGAAGGGTTTTAACCTCTCAGATCCGTCTCCCACTCTCTCTCTCTCTCTCTCTGTCTCTCTCTTTCCTTCCTTTCTGTTCCTCCCACTTCATCCTTTCCCTTCTTCCCCTCATAAAATCACTTTCTCTCACTCCCTCTATTTCCTGCGTTTTATCTGTTTATATTTATCATACTTTATCTTCTGTCCAACTGAGTGCATTGAGTAAAATTTTTTGTAGATTTTTTTATTAGTTAGTTAGTTAGGTAGTTGATTGCTGTTTTGATCCTTTTGTTTTTTAACTCAGACTTTTCAGTAATTAAGTGTAAATTAAATGAATAAATAAACTTTTGGTTTGCATCCATTAAATATCCTTCAAATATTCCAATAAATAAATAAATACTCAATGTACTTACTACTTAGTGGGACAAAAGAGAAAGTATGATTGTATATGATATGTGATAAGAAAATGAAGGAAATGTTTGTTTGTTTTGAGTCTTTTATTTTTATTTTTGTATAAAAGCTGTCTTTTAATGATACCAGATTTGTAATTAATACGCATACATTTAATATATATATACTTTTGTACTCGGTGGGACAAAAGAGAAGGTAAGATGAATATGATGAGAAAATAGAGGAAATATTTATTTATTTATATGATTGATTGATTGATTGATTTGAGACTTTTGTTTTTAACTCTGTAAAACAGTTTTTTATTGATGCCAAACTTATTATGTATAACTTATTTAAACTTTTTGGTTTGCATGCATAAAATAAAATTTGAATGAATGAATGATACTCAGTGAGACAAAAGAGAAAGTATGATGAATTACAACAAGAAAATGCAAGAAATATTTCATTGATTAATTTGAAAGAACCTTTAATTTGTAGCATTTAATTCTCTGTATTACATTGTATGCATACTACATACATATATGACAGTACCATAACTTTGAGGTTTAAATTCAAGCAAAAATAACTGTATTGTTATATACATTTACCATGATATTTTGGACATACTGCCACTTCTACTCATTGATGGTTTCGTTCCTCCTCTCTGTCTAGTTTGGGTGTGATCAGGGGCCTGAAGAGAGGCCATCGGTCAGTGATGTGACCTTGAGATCCTCCTGCATGGAAAGTGAAGAAAGAAACTCCAGAGCTCTGAGCCTCCATAACTCCATCACTAAGAGTAAGTGTTTCTTAATGTTACCACAATAACATTACAGGTTACATTTATTATTTTTAAATGACTCATGTAGTTAATTTTATAAGTTCACACCCCTGTTGCTACAGCAGGCCATTATATGCAGTGGGTTAATAAATAAGCCTTCATATAGGTACGTCTACAATGACTGTGTGGCTTCAAAACATATAAAGCTTCATTGGTAATCTATAAGTGCAGTTTCCACAAGTACAGATGGGATCTTTAGATATATTAAACCGTGAGAGGTTTAACTCTGTAATTAATTGAAAAGCAGCAGGAGTTCTTTCATTTAATCTAAAGGCTGGAATGTGTGCAAATCTGAACAGATTTTACAGATCATACACATGGTTACAGAGGAACTTATCAACACTAATACATTTTTCTCATTTTCATTTACTTTCATTTGATTTAAATTAATTAAAACTAAAACTGAAATAAAGATTAAAAGAAACTGTATAGACACATTAAAAAATAAATGAATAAAAAAATGATAAAACACACAACAAAATTACTTGAATGTCAGAGCAAAAAAACTTGCTCTGACATTCAGCAACTAGTGTTGACTCATCCATAATGCAAATTGGGGCAAAAGTTGTGTTTTGTTTGTACTGCATGTAGTACATTTCATCCTTAAAATGCTGCTGATTCATTTCTATAAATCAGTTCATACTGAATTAAATAATTTAAAACAATAAAAAAAAAATTGCTCTTACTGTGATTTTTTCATTACTAAAACTGTTCACAGAAATTCTAGGTTGGTATTTTTTATGTATTAAAATATTTTAGTAATATATAAAGGGGGAAAGTGTTAATTTTACGTCCCTTTTAAAAAGAAAGAAAGAAAGTAAATAATGCTACAGTATTTACTTATGTGTAGTATATTGGTTTGTTATATTGTTACTTTAGTTTAATGAATATTTTAATGATTAGTTGTCTTTCTTCCTTGTTTTAAGTAACACAAAAGTAGGAAACATTCCTTGAATATTTTACATAAGAAAAATACATATAGAAAGATACATTTAGATAATATTCCTCATCTGTTACTACTGGTGTTCCTCAAGGCTCTGTCTTGGGCCCTCTTTTATTTATTATCTACCTATTACCCCTTGGTCATATTTTTAGGAAATTTGGTATTAAATTCTAATGCTATGCAGATGATACCCAGCTCTATTTGTCCTCCAAGCCTCTACTCTTCTTTCTCCTTTCCTTTTGGACTGTTTAGATGAAATCAAAGCAAAGCCTGGTTCTAAACCAAATTTGGCAAAATCCGACAGCTTTTCACTTACTATTGATAATGCCATCTCTCCCCTATTTGGATGGATTTGTGGATGGATGGATGGAATGGGTGGATGGATGGATGGATGGATGGACGGACGGATAGATAGATAGATGTGGTAGTAGATATATAGTTAGATAGAATTATCGTATTTTGCTCTGTTCATCACCTCATCATCCTATATATTATTTTGCCTTTAGCTACAGGGAGGCTCCATTCCTCCTCTTCCTCTGGGAGGTTTCATTTTCCCTTACTCCTGCATTCAGTCTCTTTTGTTTCTGAGCCCTTGTAGTGTAAATGCTGCCTGTTTAAAAATAAGCTGATCTACGACCAACCTCCCCTCCATAAGCAAATTCAGCAAGCTTTAAAAGATACGAATCATGGCCTGAATGGCACTGACATTTTCAAATGAGTGTAAAGCTCGAACAGATGGGGGCTAGGCTAGGGCTGGTTGGGATAAGGGTATTAAACCGCCTCAAATCAAGACACTGTCTCTGGGCCATCTGTTCTGTGCCTCTGCCCCTTGATTGTCGAGCGGTTACATCTCACCAGGCCCTCCTTTAACATGCATATGGATGTGCTTGTGTGTAAATACTCAACAAACTCAGACTGTCAGTAGCAACCACCTTTTACTTTGTCCAATTTGGGTCAAAGCAGCAGTTATAATTCATTTGCAAATGATTAAAAAACCAAGCCTAACTGCAGTTAAAATGTTATATTCACACATGATCAATTAAATGTTATATTTTCATGTTTGTGGAAAGTTTGATTTGTAGTATTAGCGCTAGGAAAATAACCCGTTTTTGGTGGGCTGTCCGAGGATTACGTTTTCTTCAGAAACTTTTACCTTACTGTACATAAAACAGCCACCAAAGGGAAATAATGCCTAATGTGGCAAAAAAAACAAAAAACTAAATAAATAAATAAATACAAAAACAGACCAACAGATGGTGCTGATTGCTTTAAAAACGTCAGGTCATGTTATCTTTCTCTCCTAATTACTTGCTAACCCCAGTCTTGCTATTGAAAATTGGACCAGACGTAACGAATGCAAGAGCATCATCATGTTATCATTATCAGCTTCAAAATAAGGCATATAATAACACTCATAAACTCCCTAAAGCATCTTCCCTTGTATGCAAATTCAAGGCCGCAGTTGGGAATTATATTATATATATAAATTATATTTATATTAATATTACATTATTCAGAATATTTCAGCTCTGAATAATGCTTCTTCATCATTGTGAAAAAAAAGTGTAAGTGAAGTGTGGTGGCCCATACTCGGAATTTGTGCTCTGCATTTAACCCATCCAAGTGCACACACACAGTAGTGAACACACACACACACAGTTCAGCAGTACTTTAACGATATTTCAAAGATAATAGAAGTAATTATGAAATTACATATAAAGATGTGCTTAAGTCCTACTTAAGTGGATCAGAAAGCATTCTAAAGTTCAGCTAATTGCATTAAATATACATTTCAACTATAATACATATAATATAATTTATATTTAACTTTAATTAACATGCAGTTAAGTGTCAGAAAACATTAAATTTCACTCTTTTAAACTATTTTTTCCGTAATAAGTCATCATACATCATACATCCTACATCATGCCTTTCACTTAGACGTACATATAAACTGTAAAAAAAAAAAGTTTATTAATAGATTTTGAATAACTTTTAATACTATATTCAGATTTAAAAACAGACTAAAGGCCTATTTACGCTTCTGCGTCAGATTCATGCTGTAAGCTCTGCATAGATGCAGTGGTTAAAGTGTATCCTGTGCCGTACGTCTCTCCAGTGTAACTCATGTTGCATCTACACAGACCACAACAGCTGTGATTGGTCAGCTTTGTAACAAGAGACCCTCAGGATGAAAAAAAAAAAAAGATGCATTAACTTCACGTGCATTGGGAATGGATGTAATGGAGAACAGAGGTGGTCATAAACCATAAACGAATCTAGTGATCCAAAAATGTCCATAATGTATTTGTTTATGCACAGAACAATAATTTCAGTCTTAACATGACAAATGAATAGAGAATACCACTAAACTCCAAAGAGTTGCAAATTTGACTGTCTACACTAAAAAAAAAAGTTGTAGAAACAATTATAACTAAGAAATTGCGGTAACACTTTATTTTAGGGTCTCTTAACTAGTTGCTTATTAGCATGCATATTACTAGAATTTTAGCCATTTATTAGTAGTAATTAAGCACATATTAATGCCTTATTCTACCTGACCTTATTCTACATCCCTAATCCTACCCAATACCTAAACTTAACAACTACCTTACTAACTATTAATAAGCAGCAAATTAGGAATTTATTGAGGGGAAATTCGTAGTTAATAGTGAATAAGTGTTCCCTATTCTAATGTGTTACCGAAATTGCTAGTAAATTTCACAATTAATTACAAAGAAACAGCATGTAACACATAAATTTAAACATGAATTTTTGAAGTATAAAGACTGGTATGTAGTATGTAAAACATGTCAATAGTATGTAAAACGTACTCCAATAATCTTAGTTTTATTCACAATTTTGAAAAATCATTCAGAATCATCAGTTGCTTCTCTGGGTCAATGTTGACTAAAGAATTCAAAAGATTTTTTTTATCATTGTCTTTTCGAGACCAAAAACACTTCTCGTAGATGCCAACAAATAATAAATCTAAATACTCCACAAAGCCGTTTTACAATATATTTTTGTTGATTTCAGTTCTCTCAGAGACAGCAGATTCGTCTGAGATCAGTAACAAAAAAACAACAACATGTGTGACAGTTCTCACTTGATTAACAACAAAATGAAAGAAATAGTTCACCCCAAAATGACCTCTCCCTCAGGCCATCCAAGATGTAGATGAGTTTGATTCTTCATCAGATTTGGAGAAATGTAGCATTGCATCAGTGTCTCAGCAATGGATGCTCTGCAGTGAATGGGTGCCGTCAGAATGAGAGTCCAAACAGCTGATAAAAACATCACAATAATCCACAAGTAATCCACACCACTCCAGTCCATCAATTAACATCTGGAGAAGTGAAAAGGTGTGTGTTTGTAAGAAAGAAAATCCATAAGACATTTTAAAATTTTAAACTTTGGCTAAAATATGAGTCCTTTATCCATAAAATTGCTTTCTTCAGGGAAAAAGTTGTGTGGTCTGAATCAGGAGAGGAATATGCACAGATACCGTTTACAAGAAAAACAGTCCTAAACAGCTCTAAACAAAACTATGGGTGGATTTTGATGTAAGAGGAAGTGTTATTATTATGAAATATGAACTTATTTTAGCTGGAAGCGATGGTTTTAAGTTAAAAAGTCTTAATGAATGGATTCTAATCAGTTCAGTCAATTTTAACTGATGGACTGGAGTGGTGTGGATTATTGTGATGTTTTTATCAGCTGTTTGGACTCTCATTCTGACGGCACCCATTCACTGCAGAGCATCCATTGCTGAGACACTGATGCAATGCTGCATTTCTCCAAATCTGATGAAGAAGCAAACTCATCCTAATCTTGGATGGCCTGAGGGTGAGCACAGTTCATTTTAAAGTGAACTATTCCTTGAAGGATGTGAAGGAGGTGATGTTAGTTAGTTAATGCATTAACTAACCTTAACTAATGGGGCCTTATTGTAAAGTGTTACCACATATTTTTATGTGACGCTCTTCATTAACAGGGATTTGTTCATTTAGATAAATGACTCGACCTTCAGTTTCTTGGTTTGGAATAGCAGTTTTAAGAGACAGTGTTAAGTTGGAATATGTTGTAGTAATCGCAGTAAATGATGTACTGTATAATTACATGCAACTAACCTTAAATCAAACCCTAATCCTAACCTTACGCATGTTGTTAATTAATATTACACCATAGCAAGGACACCTTAAGACAAAGTGTAACCTAATCATTTATTAGAGAATGGAAAACATAATCTTAAAGCTTAGGGGGTTAAGTGTTTTTTTTTTTTTTTTTTTGCCATTTCCTATTTTACAACAACACAAAATGGGCAAAATGGAATATAATAATCTAATGATTTAAAGTAGAGCATTAACTATTCATTATTTAATATGAATTATTATTATTATTACTGCTCCTGGATTCGAAACAAGACAGCATTTTTGGCATCATTTGCTTGAATTTTGCCATAAAGTTGTGAAAGATTCTGCCAAGCCTAATTTCTATTGAACCTGAACATTCCTTTAAATGATGAATTATCTCGACACAAAGAACATTTCACACACTTTTCAAAATAATTTTCCTGCTTATGGGAGCTAAATTTCTTTAGCGTTGTAATTTTGTTGTTATTGCTCATTCGCTACAATGGATATTAGGAAATGGAGAGATTTGAGGTTAATTGTGATTGGCTGGTCAGCACACAGAGTAGGCGTGTCATAGTGTGTGTGTGTGTGTGTATATACATACACACACACAGGTTTGTTTTTGTGAAAAGTGGGGACATCCCATAGGCGTAATGGTTTTTCTACTGTACAAACTGTATGTGCTATTGCCCTACACCAACCCTACCCCTAAAAGGAAACTTTGTGCTATTTCAGATAGCTATTTGTATCTATTTCAATACACTCCATTCTGTGTGATTTATATGCGTTTTGAAAAGTGGGGACATGGGGTAATGTCCTGAAAAGTCACCTTCTCCTTGTAATACCTATGTCATACCCTTGTCATTATACAAATTTATGTCCTCATTTGTCACAAAAACGCGCACACACACACACACACACACACACACACAAACATTATAGAATTACTGCAGACCATTAACACCAACTCACAACTGTATAACTTAAGTGCATGTACACTTAATAATATTATAGCTTTAAGGTCCCTCAGGATGAATATTAAAGCTGATCCAGGGTCTCAGTTCTCTTTTGTTTGATCCCATTATCCGCAAAAGGTCAGGAAGGGAAAGCGAGGGTGAGCATGGTTGACTGCATAAGGTCCCACAGTTATCCAGCACACTCATAGATAAATCATAGCTTACTGAAGACTTCGGTCACCTTGAGAGAAAAGTGTGGCCTTATAAAATATGATTATTATACATACACAGATAACAGTCTACCGTGAATTACTACCATGTTTAGAGGCATCATTGCTCTTTCAGTGTTTTTTATGCATTACTATAATTTAGGATGCATGAACATTATTAAAAATGCATGTATTTTTCTTTTCAAGAATGCCCAGTGCTTAATGATTGCTCTTATCACTGATGCATGTCTGATGCCACGTTTGGACTTTTTTTTTTTTTTTTTTTTCTGCAATCAAGAACTA
>NW_015632728.1:251722-309023 GCF_001515625.1 Sinocyclocheilus rhinocerous
ATAAAGAACTAATTTGCATGCAGGTTCTGATTTACTAAGATAACTAATAGAAGCTACTAATTTGCTTCTTCAGTTTACAATATACAGAAATGTATTCAAAATGTCTACTGTGGAAAAATAAGCACCCCCCTTCAGTTTTGTAGGCGATCTTGCATCCACTTGGCAGAAATAACCTGTAGATATTTTGTATAATTGTCTGTCAGTCCTCCATTATGCACATATTTTTTTAGGATTGCTTGATGATTACTTTTATTATTAAGAATGCATTCAATTGATCAAAAGTAACAAAGACATTTAGATTTTTCTTTTGTTTGTGCTATTTGTTTAGGGTTTACGAACAAACCAGAGCAGTATAATAAGGGTCATATTAAGTGTGGCCATCCTGTTTAGTGATTTATTTTTGTACTAATTTTCACTTGTTGGATTTGATTGTAGTTACTTAAGATGTAGGGGTGTGCTAACTTTTTCCACACAAGAAATGGAAATTTAAGCTGTCCAAATAATTACTAAATATGCATTCCAAGTGAAATTTGTTAAATTATATTGATATTTATTGTATTGTCATTTGTGAAATGCCAATCAAATATATAAAAAAGTTTTGGGTCAGTAAGATGCATTTATTTATTTTGTTCAAAAATTCATCATTTTAAAATCTATTTAGGCCTACATAGAAAACAGTTATTTTAAATTGTAATAATATTTCACAATATTATTTTTTTGTTTTGTTTTTTGATCCAATAAATGCAGCCTTGGTGAGCATAAGACACTTCTTTCAAAAATATTTAATAATTTTACGGACACCAAACACTGTATATGCATGCAAAACTGCATATAAAAAATGCAGTTATATATGTTTTTTGTATAGCAAGTGATCAAAGGATCAGTTGTTTGCATTGCAGCATGTAATAATGTGGTGTATTTTGTTGTATGTGCAAGTCAAGCAATCCATCCTTTCCCCAGCTTCAGCCATTGTCTTCTTCATCTGTGTGTCATTCCACCGACATATTCAGGCATAGCAACCCCTCATGTGGCGTGGATGTGTCCTGCCAATACAGAGTGAGAACGCTCGACCCTGAAAGTCATTATGTTTGCATGCCTCCCACAGGAGAAAGAGGACAAGGCAATACTGCAAGCAGAGGTGCAAAATCTCAGGCAGAACAACCAGCGGTTGCAGGAGGAGTCCCAGAGCACCGTGGCACGGCTCATTAAAGTCACCGAACTGCTCTGCAACGTCAACAAACCCTGCTAGCATCGAAGGCCAAACCATGGCAGCGAGAAAGATCAGAAGACGCATGAAAAGGCCAATGAAAATGTTAGCAAATCCCTACAAATGTCTCTTAAGCGACAAGACCATCGATAAGCCTTACTAGAAAGTGCACGAAAACAAACAAATTATACATAGAATTAACATCTCTGTTGCACCCTAAAAGGTTTCCAGGGCTAGATTTAAGTAGTAATCACTGTGACAGCTTGTAAACAATGATAGCCTTTGGTGCAAGATCTGATCTCAATCATTGGCTAACGTTGTTCAAAAACATCCGACTGTCCAAAAGTCATTATTTGCAACCCTCAGATTCGACTTTGGAAAACATTTAGTGACATGAAATGGTCAAAATCATATTATCTTTAAGTATTTTTCATCAGATTCCTACATAGTGAACCGGAGGGTCACAAGCAAACGATCGTGTCCAGATCCCGAGCAATACATTCACCTTATTTGTGTTGAAATAGGTGGCTTTAGACTATGACCTTCAGTGTATATACTAGAGGAAAATTATTAACATGTCAGTGTGATTGTAACCCTGTATTAACCATCACAGTATCAGAAATAGGTAGAGCCCGTTCTAACCTTTTCTCTGTTGGCTGTGGGTAAAAGGCTTCTTGCTTATCTTTAGAGTGAATATGCTAACAAAAGATCAGGAGTGATGCAAACCGACAATGGAAATCATAAAATGCGTGCATTTTGGTGAACTAGTAAATTTTTTGTTTGTGACTACCCTTGTGAAAAAGAAGTGTGCTTAATTGTGTTGAATGTGCACTTGTACTTCAAATCTTAAAAGTATATTTAAAAATGTTTTACTTGCAGATAAGAAATGAAACAAAAGGCCATTTAATGTAAGTGTAATTAAAGAGAAACACTTTCATGTCTACGTTTCTTAAGTACACTTTTAAAAAGTTACAGTGTCAATTTAAAAGTTTTCTTTTAAAGTACATTTTAAATCAGCTTCAGTAATCCTTTGTTGTGTTTTAAAGAACTTATTTTGATTTGATTGACATTTGATTATAATGTTAACTGTAGTGCGTTATTCAATATTGCATTTAAAGTGAATACATTTTGAATGTACTAAATTACAAATGTGTAATTACAAATGTATTTAAATACATGACCTACAAGTTTCAATAGAAATTATATTTTAGTTTATCGTAAATGCTCATCAGTGCATTCGACAGTACATTTTAACCATATTCCAAAGACAAGACAATTATGAAATTACATGAAAATAAATGCTACTTAAGTGGGTCAAAAAGGCACTCTAAAGTGCTTTTTGCATTTAATATAAATTAATTGCAATTGCATCAATTATAAATTGCATTTAATATAAATTTAAACTATTACTATAATGCATAGCATGCTAAGTGTCTGAAAACAATACATTCAGTTCACACTTAAGTTTATTCTTTTAAAGTAAAAAAAAAATGTATTTTTCACAAGGGTACAACATGCCAGACAAGCCTAAATGATTTTTTATGGTAATTGACTTGAACCTGGAATGTTTCTTATTTTAGCACTAACAATTTTAGGTGAAAATTAATTCCTGCTTTAAATAGCCACTTGAATTCAGAATTCAGGCATCAGATTTCAGCACTGGGATAATTCACTGGACTTTGTATATTTTATGACACACACCAGAGACAAAATGCTAATTTCATGCCTTTTCACAGTTGTAGAGCTGTCCATTTGGATGTTAGTAATGGGACAAAGTGTATGACGTGATCTTTGAAATTTCTTCCCCCCCCCTTTTTTTTTTTTGGTATGAAGCCTTATGCCTGATCCCACTGAATCTGAACGAGCCTTGCAGACGCCTGCTTGAAGATGAAGTAGGGCTCTTGATTTGAGAAGAAAACAATTCTTAGTGTAAAGTTACTAAGGAAAGCATGACTTAAAATAGAGCATTTCTATTTATAAAGATTGCAGCCAGACCAGTTCTACTTTGTTCTCACACAAATTGCCTAGAGTGTTTTATGCTGAACTGTGAGACAGCACATATTTATAAAACTGCTATTTTGTCTTTTATTTTCCATATTGCACCCAAATATCACTCTTTACCTCACCTAAAGGTGCACTGATAATGTGACGAGAAGAAGAGTAAAATGACTGGACTCTTGCCTGCACACACTCGAACGAAAACTAAACGCACGACACCACCGCAAAAGGGAAACGAAATGTTACATAACCATCCTTCAGCATTACTGTGCATCATGTCTTCTCCCCTTCAAATGTTTTTGTTATTTTTTATTTTTATTATTTTAGAGTCACTGTGATAACCTGGTACCAGCAGATTCTGATGTATTACCATGACATTATAAATCTATATCTTTATTCCTCTCTGTGAAGAAGTGTAGAGCCAAAATAAGTGTTACTTCCCTCTGATGTGTGTAAATCTGTATCCAGATGGAGCTGGAGTTTAGTTGTTGCCATTAGTGGAGAATTTGTTGAATTTGATGAATGCAGAGAGACAGGAAGTACACTGATGCAATCGGTGATGCATTTTGTGGGATTTACATAGCAAAAGAGCAATGTAAAAGAACTATTTCCTGTTCATCTGTGTGCGACATAGTCTTTTAGATCATAGGAGGCTGTGAAAGCACGCGAGTGCGACAAGCAATTTCTAAGCCACCTTCTGTATCTGTGTATGTATTTATAAAAATGTAATAACTTATTAATCTTGAAAATGTGGATGTTATTGCTAGATATGTATATTTGAACTGGAAGGGATGCAAATTTGTGAGCCAATGAATGTTTTTATTTTTTTTTATGTTATTTTAATTGTAAGAGTATTAAGGCATGACATGATAGCAGGTGGTCATATTTTGTTTTACTGGAATAATGTTAAGACATTTTCCTTAGTGGAAAACTACTGAAATTACACTGGAAAGGAACTCAATCGTGGCTGCTTGGAAATCACGTGTGACGTTCCATCTTTTCATGTTCTTAACAGTTTTATCATTATTTTTTTATTGTTAAAGCTGTATTGTGAATTTACCTTTTGTTCGATACTGAAATGTTAACTCTTGGACTGCTGTGGCGACCCAAGTGGTTTCCAGTTAAAAATAACTTTCGTTGTTATTTATGGATTGGATCAGGATGCTTCATCTGCAGAACCTTTCTGAGAAAAAAAAAACAAAAAACAAATGCATTTAGACTTGTGATTAAATGTATTTTAAAGGGACTGGTTTGTAAATGTCAAACTAATCCCTGTCGTTTTGTTATGGTATGGTGTTTTATGAAGCCATAAATGCTTTTCGTCATATGGTAATGCTTTACTGTTTGATTTGTGTTACAATTCAGTTTTACTGTTGTTTACAAAATGTTGGACCTTTTGTTTGAAATGTGATGCTTATGCACTGAAACATCTGTAAGGTCTTTTAAAGTACGGCCTGCTTTCACTGGAACAAAGCCACAGTCACTCCAGGAAACCAAGCCTTGCAAACCATGCAGATAAACTTGGGAAAACACGAGTGGATTGTTGTAGTGCCAAATTTCGCGTCGTTCCGCTACAACTGTGGCATTTGCAGACTGTGCATTTAAAACCTCTTACAAACAATCCAAACCACTCCTAAGAATGTGCATTTTCCACTTTGTTAGCGATCACTCTTAGATGTGTTGCTCTTTTTTATGTTATGTTGCTAGCCATGTCATGCCCGAGGACAGATTTACAGATTAAGCTTAGTCCCTATTAGTAGTTATGTCAATGACTGTTCTAAATTGCCAAATCTGCCAGTAAATAGCATTATATCTACCAATCCCATAAATGATCAGCTCCCAAAACAGAATCACTAGCAGGCACTTTTATAAATAAGTATTGTCACATGAAACTAAAAATGTAGGTGTATGGCAAACCACAAACCCACACACTATGCACACAGGTCTGTGATATCCGGAAAGAATAATGACTGGACCGACAGGAATATGCCGTCCAGTCAAAACATACAAAGAAATGGTATGGTGATCACTGGAGCTGTACTTGTTTCTTTTAACTAATAGGGATTGATCAAGTATTGTATATGTGAACCTGAGGGATCCTGGCAATAAAAACTGAACTTGTTTCCGTATGAGCTGGTGTCAGAAATTTGTCATTTATAGGACTTTGATAAAACATTTACTATAGTTTTACACACTGAAGGATAAGTCAAAAGTATTTACTATGGTAAATGCGAACATGCCACTTTATTTTTTGGGTGAACTAACCTTTTGTGGTCTATTTAGCTTGTAATAGTACTTAAATTGTGTATAGCCAAAGGGGTTAATTTATTGGTAAAAGATAATGCTGTTCAATCAAATACACTGCAAAAATGCCAGACTTACAGGGGTCATATGATGCTTTTTTAAAGATCATTATTTTGTGTATTTGGTGTAACAGAATATGTTGACATGCTTTAATGTTCAAAAAACACATTATTTTTCAAATACTGTACATTATTGTAGGTCCTCTATGCCCCACCTCTCTCAAACGCAAAAGAAAACTTGAAATCGCATCATATGACCCCTTTAACTGCCTGTGTACCCGAGCAATCGTGTAGTGATTATTTTCTCCAACAGAGGGCACTGAGAGCTACACTGGTTACTCAGTACTAGCGCGCCAAAACTTATGCCATGAAGAACTCAAGAGAAGAGCGCTATTAACCATCAATTTATCGGTTTCAAGGTAGAAACATACAAACTATTCATTTCAAATGACTGTAATACTGTTTGTATTTACTATAACAGGGTCTGAATGGTGCGGGATTGCTTTGCATGCAACTTTAAACGTTATTAAAAGTTCCACCGTCACGCAGTAATTCCTACATACACATCTTAGCTATAGCATGTGGGTGAAGGTACACGTCGATAAGTATAAATAATATTATAATCTTCTGTTGATTTTGATTGCTTCCATTGTCCTCATTTGTAAGTCGCTTTGGACAAGAGCATCTGCTAAATGACTAAATGTAAATATTAGGGGGACAGTAATGAAGTAGGCTACATTTACTTGATTGCTGTACTTAAGTACACTTTTTAAGTATCTGTACTTGAGTATTATTTTTTTCTGGAAACTTATGACTTTAACTTCACTACATTTGAAAGACAAATATTGTACTTTTCACTCCAATACATTTCTATAAAGGTCCTTGAAGTAGAAAGTCGTTACTTTGTAGCAGCTTTGAAAGTCTGGGTGATTTTTTGTTTTTAGACTTCACATAACCTTACAAGAGTGATTACTAATAGGCTATAAGTAATCACTCTTGTACGGTTACGTAAAGCCACAGAAGAACTGTTGAGTGTCTCCTAACAAAGCACAATAGGTGTCTGACATGAAGCAGCGCTGCACAAACCCTGCTTTGTATGACATCAAAGTACTGCAAGAGCGATTAGAGAGCATTTTTTAATGATGTCAAATAAACCTGTTGCTGTTTTGCTTTTTTGTTAAAGCAGTGTTGCTGTTGTAAAGTATTACAGCTACAGTTGTGCTGCTGGGCTTAAAGCAGGTTTTTTTTCTTCTAATCAGTCTCTATATTTACAGCAGTTTCACTGTCCACTCGGTTCGAATGTGGATGAGTGGCTACACTTTTGTTTTGGTCTCTCACTTGTTTCGTTTCTATAGGTTTTTAACATTCTAAAAGCTCTTTATTCCAAAGATATACTACAAGCTAGTTAGTGTATTCAGTAGGTGCAATGTATTGTAAGTTGCTTCAGAGGCATACGGTATTGCAAATATTACATACAACAATAATAAAACCGTGCATTGACATAAAAAATTTAATTTACTTTTGGTACTTAAGCACTTTTAAAAGCAAGTACTTCAGTACTATTGCTTAAAGGGGTCATATGATGCTGCTAAAAAGAACATTATTTTGTGTATTTGGTGTAATGAAATGTGTTTATGCGGTTTAAAGTTAAAAAAAACACATTATTTTCCACATACTGTACATTATTGTTTCTCCTCTATGCCCCGCCTTTTTGAAATCTGTCTATACAACTTTCACTTGCAATGGAGTAATATTTGACCAGCAGTATCTGTATTTTCACTCAAGTAACAGAGTTGTTACCTCTGATATTAATAAATATTAAATTTAACTTAAGTAGACAATTAAATTGGTAGAATGCACATAGAAATATTTTTAATTTACATTTATTTTATTGCTCTATGCATTTATTTCTCATTTTTATTGATCCATTTTCAATAGCACATAACATTTTATAAGTTACAAAAATAACTTGAAACAGTATATTCACAGTTTGTGATAAAAAAAAAAAGTCTGAAAATATGTTAAATACATTTTGTTTTATTTTTGTAATGTGTTTTTGTAAAGTCATAATTTTGTTTGTTTGTCTGTTTGCAATGGTTAGGTCTACAATTTTTTTAGTGTGATTTTTGGAGACTTTTATTAAAACGCTCAGGGCTTCATCATTATACAATATGAATATAATATAATCATTAATTATAATAATAATGAATAGCAATTGTTGTGAAAATGTATTGTCCCCATTGTTTTTTAATTCATAGATAAAACAACCAGTGAAATGTCAATGTTCTTTTGACCACTAAACTAGGAAATGTCCATTTCAGAAATCTGGTCACTTTACATTACAATGTTACTTACAGACACAGAACTCAAGAATATACAGAACCCTAAATATAGCTCTCATAATTTCAAGAGGCAGCGCTTTTATGACAAAGTGAGTGTATTTATTTATTTACGCCTTCTATGTGAATTGAACACCGAATGTGGTTGACTTTAATAAAACTACTCTCAAAGATATTTTTAAGCATGGACTTAACAAGCCTGCCTTGAGACCAAATTGAGTGTACTTAAAAGTTTCATTGATTTTGTCCTTGCTTCTGAGTCATTCACTGTGGATGTACTGTGTAAGATCCGCTCTCACTTAACGGAGACTGCACCTCTATCTGGAGGCAGCACCCACCACCCACGGACCACTAAAGGAAGGAGGAGGAAAGAGGGATAGGCATCCTTGCTATAGTCCCAAGGTTGTCATCACTAACACCAGTGAACTCCCACCAGAGCAGCCCAGAGCCCAGTCTGAACCCTGCAGCGAAACCTTTCCACTGTCCGCCATCCATGAGTTTCCTGTGCTTCCTGTTACGACCATGGAGTACATCCCCAGATGAACATGAACTGCCCCATTAATCAAGCATAGAGCTAATTCTGGCAGGTCACGTCAGTCAAGCTTGCATCAGCTGATCCATGTCTACTAGGGATGCACCGATACCACTTTTTCCAGTACTCGCCCGATACCGATACTTTTATTTTTGGTACTTGCCGATACCGATACCGATATTTTTATTGCATTTGTACATTTTTTAAATATTGGGTACAGAAACCAAAAGGGTATGTATAACGTTAGTTGGTTAACTTCATTTATCAAATAGATACAGTCAAACCAAAATTTATTCAGACACCTTCAACATTTCTCACATTATCACGTCTACCTATAGGAAAATGACGCTTTATCGCTTTGATCAGGAGCTAATTACCCTCCTCCATCCCCAGCTCCTCCTTTCGTCCACAGTCAGGATTTGGCCTTCTGTTCTTCCGTGTTGAATCAGAGTCCTTTATCTTGAATTATGGTGTTACATTAAAATGTCATTAAGAATGTTAATGATATCTGCTACATTTGCTTCTGTTCTGTTTACCCTAGGGGGGTTATCACTGCTCTCTCTGGTCTTATCCATGCTAGGCTGCATGGATGGGCAGGGAGTTTTTGCCCAGAACAGAACCATACCACCAATCCAAACTGTATGCTAATTGTCAATCATCTTTGATGAGAGTGGCCCTGTCAGAAATGTTGTTACTTATGCTCAAATAGCATTTGATCACGTTGGTCCAGCGAAAGCACAGTCCTAAGGCCCAATCCCAATTCTACCCCTTAGCCCTTCCCCTTTCCCCTACCCCTCCGTTTCGCGCGTTCACGTGAAGGGGTAGGGGTCTCGATTCAGAAAATATAATGTAGCAATTCAGTATTTAAACTGATATTAATAAAAGTCGTGGGGTAGCGTTGACAAGTTTCTTTTCTCCTGGATGTGTGAGATGCGTGAGCTCCGATATATATGTGTGTGTGTGTGTGTGTGTGTGTGTCAGTAAGCAGCACATTAATATAGAACGGTAATTAAAGGCTCTAATGCACACCAGTATAGGTGTGTGTATTGTAGGAGCTAGACGACGTATGATGACGTGTGACGTCAGAGTAGTGGTGTCCCAATTCTTAGGGGAATATTTTCACCCCTACCCCTTGACACTCTGTTTCAAGGGACAAGGGGAATGGGTAGGCGGAGGGGAAGGGGAAGGGGTATAAAATAGAATTGGGATTGGGCCTAAGTGTGCATCTCAGGACTTCAGAGCTTCTAACGGAAGCTGCAATGATGCAATGACTTTACCAATTACCTATTCATAATTTCATAATATAAGCGCATCATCTTGGTATATACAAAAGTCTTTGTCGATGACGTAGTGAAGGCCAGCGTCAAAAGCAACAAGCAACAAGTCAACAAACACCGTTGTTCGAATGAGGCGTTAAACTGAAGTCCTGACTCTCTGTGGTCATTAAAAATCCCAGGACCAAAATATTACATATCACATATCTTATCACATACATTCTTCAGTGAGGAGTTGAAGTAAGCCAAGAGCAAATAAACACAGTAAACATCGCCACATGGTGGTGAAAATCATAAAGTGTTTTTCTGTCAATTATCTTTCAGGACATATGCTAGTGTATTTGACAGTTTGGTTTTGTTTTCTTAATAATGTTACTTGGCCACTGGCTCTCCAGTGTATCATTGTTGTAACAAATTTAAATATGCAGAAACTAAATGAAGGTGGCAGCCGCAAAGATATAAGGATTCCTAAAGGTATTAGCAATATTTTGAACATGTGAAAGCTATTGCCTCAAATATAGCTATACAGTACCGGTCAAAGTTTGGGTTGCACCTACTGGTAGGACACCCTTGTAAAATAAGTACACCTCTTTTATACTATGTTCTAAGATATTAATAATAGTATACTTCAGAAGTCTTTACTTAGCTACTGAATGTAATATTTTAAGACAATTACATATCATAGTAATTTAATGAATTTTTAGAACATAGCAATTAAATGAAAATGCTTTAGTTCAAATTTATACTAAATGCAATTAGTTAAGGAATAGTTCACCCATAATGAACATTTTGTCATCATTTACTCACCCTCATGTCCTTCCAAACCTGTATGAGTTTCTTTCTTATGTTAAACATAAAAGAAGATATTTTGAAGAACGCTAATCAAACAGTTGATGGTCCCCATTGACTTCCATAGTATTTCTTTCCCTATGGAAGTCAATGGGGACCAACAACTGGTTGGTTCTTCAGAATATCTTCTTTTGTGTTCAGCATAATAAAGAAACTTATTCAGGTTTGGAACAGCATGGCGGTGAGTAAATGATGACAAAATTTTCATTTTGGGGTGAACTACTCCTTTAGAATACTTTTTTGACCCACTTTTTTTTTTTGTAATTTTTCAATAACTTATATTGTCTTTGATATCTGGTTAAAGTTCTGCTGAATTTGTACTGACAAGCATTTATAATAAACTAAAATATACTTAAATATAATTTCTATTGAAACTCGTATGTCATGTATTTTAATATAGCTATTTGTAATTACTCATTTGTAATGATGATGTTGCAGTTTAGAAATTACAACTATATTTACTTTAAATGAAATATCAAGTGCTTTAGTATGTTCAAAATCCAAATGTATGTTCATCAAAATAAGTGCACTTCTTTAAAGCACAACAAAAGATTCTTAAAACCTTTAAAGCATTATTACAAATTGCACTCTTTAAACGTGCACTTAAGTGTGTTAAGAAAAGTGTTTCTCTTTAGGTGCACTTAAGTGGCCTTTTATTTCAATTCATTTTAAAAATATACTTTTGAGATTTGAACTACACTATAAGAGCACATTCAATTATATATATATATATATATATATATATATATATACAGGCTATAATTTTATTCAGCTTTCAGATGATGTATAAATCTCAATTTCAAAAAAATTGACCCTTGAAAACTGGTTTTGTGGTCCAGGGTCACATATATTCCATATATTTTCGCTACCGCTCCGTTCCGATTTATCAAACTCAGAGATTTGAGCAATAGGGACATACTGTACGAGGTTGAGTCTTTCGCCTCCTAGTGTTTTTTTATTGGTCGTCCACGATTACAGCCGCCCTCAAGTGGCAGCGGAGAGAGAGAGAGAGACAAAATTTTCATTTTGGGGTGAACTACTCCTTTAGAATACTTTTTTGACCCACTTTTTTTTTTTGTAATTTTTCAATAACTTATATTGTCTTTGATATCTGGTTAAAGTTCTGCTGAATTTGTACTGACAAGCATTTATAATAAACTAAAATATACTTAAATATAATTTCTATTGAAACTCGTATGTCATGTATTTTAATATAGCTATTTGTAATTACTCATTTGTAATGATGATGTTGCAGTTTAGAAATTACAACTATATTTACTTTAAATGAAATATCAAGTGCTTTAGTATGTTCAAAATCCAAATGTATGTTCATCAAAATAAGTGCACTTCTTTAAAGCACAACAAAAGATTCTTAAAACCTTTAAAGCATTATTACAAATTGCACTCTTTAAACGTGCACTTAAGTGTGTTAAGAAAAGTGTTTCTCTTTAGGTGCACTTAAGTGGCCTTTTATTTCAATTCATTTTAAAAATATACTTTTGAGATTTGAACTACACTATAAGAGCACATTCAATTATATATATATATATATAAATTAGTATAATATATATTAGTATTATGTTGAAAAGATTCACTGTCTTTACCATCTTGTTTATTCAATTTTCGCTACCCGTTCCGATTTATCAAACTCAGAGATTTGAGCAATAGGGACATACTGTACGAGGTTGAGTCTTTCGCCTCCTAGTGTTTTTTTATTGGTCGTCCACGATTACAGCCGCCCTCAAGTGGCAGCGGAGAGAGAGAGAGAGAGAGAGAGTGTACCATTTACAACCACCGCTCCAAATCCAATGGCATGTGCGCATTTGCGCGCTTTGAAGCAGATGATACCTGAGCACCTAAGACAGGTTAGCGGAACGATGCGTTTAAACAGTTCGCAACAGCGCAGTGTTGACTGTGATGAAGAAAAACAAGGCAACCCAAAAGTTTAGTTTAGTCAGAAGGCAGTTATAACAGGAGGCATCTGCGGAGGTCATGTTCTGAGTCCGAGGCGCGGAGCAGACGGAGCGGGATGAAGTCGCTGATGCGGAGCGCCAGGCGCTTCTGCTGCTGTGGAGTCGGGTTTCTCACGGTGGTGTGGCTCGCACAGGTCCTGCAGCTGACAGGTTTGGACAACCACAGACAAAACATTCATTAGTGTTACGCCATCATCCCTTGGCCATCCTTCTGTTCGTGACATGCATTTTTAGTTTTTTTTACTTTTTTAAGAATCTCTTTTGTGTGCCTCCGCATCTGTGCTCCTAATGAAGAGGAGCATACTGATTTATAAACATTAATGAAATAAAATAAATGAATTTTAAATAGTTTGTTGGTCTTTTTATACATTAAAAATAACAATAGCCTAATACTTTAGCCAAAATGTGACCCTGGACCACACAAAACCAGTCATAAGGGTCCATTTTTTTAAATTGAGATTTATAAATCATCTGAAAGCCGAATAAATAAGCTTTCCATTGATGTATGGTTTGTTAGGATAGGATATTATATATTATATCATATTTGGCTGAGAAAACCTCCTTTAAAGTTGTCCAAATGAAGTTCTTAGCAATGCATATTACTAATCAAAAATTAAGTTTTGATATATTTACGGTAGGACATTTACAAAATATCTTCATGAAACATGATATTTACTTAATATCCTAATGATTTTTGGCATAAAAGAAAAATTGATCATTTTGATCCATACAATGTATTGTTGGCTATTGCTACAAATACACCCCAGCGACTTAAGACTGGTTTCGTGCTCCAGGGACACAGATGGTTTTCATAAAGCAGCAATTACTATTTTACATGATTCTTCTTCTTCTTCTGGCTTCTCCTTCTAGTAAAACCCTCTTCACACCTGCGTCACAGCACCGCTGAAAGGTGTTTCTCCATGCAATTAACCTATAGTAATATATAAAGCCTATATATTGCAGTTAACATGTAATTGCTGCTGTATTATGGACATGTTGAATGCCACGTTGGATAGAATATAATATTTTCCTTCTTGATGCAAACCCATGACTTTGCCATTGGTAGTGTCTGCTCTACCAGTTGAGTAACAGAAACTCTATATTTCTGATTTTGCAAAGAGAAGGAAGATGACATGATATAGTGTTCATTATTTAGAGGAAGAGAGAGAAAGACCAATCTATATAAAGTATCCTACCTAAATCAAGTTATATTGCTGCGTTAAGGGTTCAAAAGTGTCCAAAATAACCTGATTCTAGAAATTCGCCTACCAAGGGTTAAAGCAATAATTAGATGCTTCCTATAGTTTTATTATTGTTATATTAAGAGATCAGTTCTTTTGTGGTTTTGGGAACCTCAGAGGTGCTGTCTTTATCAAGTATTTATCTCTTGAAACACTCAAAAATAAATGAGCCTTGCATATGAGCTTGAGCTTTTTTGAGGCTGTTTATAAATACTAATGAATATTGGTTTGCAAACATATTATTTGCAGCAGATGCGTTTGTAAACACAGTGTTAACATTATAATTGGAGGAACCAACGGCAAGCAAGAAATTATCCTTGTTAAAAAGAGTACTTATTATGGAAACAATATACTAAAGTGCAAACTGAATGTAATGTTTTTGGACACTTGTTGCATGTTAAATGCAATAAAAATTATTTTATTATATAAAAATATAAAATTAAATGCAATTAGCTGAGCTTTAGAGTGCTTTTTGACTCACTTAAGTAGAACTTGAGTACATTTGATATGTAATTGCATAATTATTTCCGTTGTCTTTGAAGTTGTCTTTTTATGGCATTTCTAAATGAAATCTATTTCAATATATTTGCAATCGCATATTTGTTACGATGAAGTTGCAATTTAAACCATATTAACTTAAAAACACTACAATTATAATCATGTGCTTTACATGTAATTTAGTATGTTAGTCAACACATCAAAACAAGTGTACTTTTTTAAGGCATGACAAATGATTATTAAAACTAATGTTTAAAATGTACTTTAAAGTAAAACTTTTAATGTGACATTACTACAAAGTGCACTTTTTAAAAGTGTACTTAAATGTGTTAAGAAACAAAAGTATCTTTCTTTATGTCACTTAAGTGGTCTTTTATTTCATAAATATATAATAATAATACGTTTTATTTATATAGCGCCAAGGCTCAAGGACGCTTTACAAAGTATGCAACAAGGAAAAAATAACACTGGAAGGGTAGACAATGATGACAGACAACAGTTAGTAGAAACAGCAAAAGAATATTATATAGACAGGGCAGCATGCAGCAAAGTAGAATCAAGCACTACGAAATACGAAACAACTTATGGATGATAACATTCAGAAAATAAGTATTATCTGCAAGTATAGTCTTGAAAAAGTTGAAAAAACAAACATTATTCTGCTCAAGTGTACTTGTATAATTGGATTAGTTGAATAAAGAACAGCCACAGGTTTATACCCACTGACAGTAGACTGATCCACGACAACAAACTGTTCCAGCGTGATCTTTGTGTGTGGCATCAGTTGTTTCATTTTTATGTTTTGTGATGACAGAGGACGGTAGTGCAGCAGAGGAGCTGATTTTACCCATATATAACATCACAAAACGAAAGCTGGAAAAATATGCCCTATAAAGAGAGCAAGAGAGACAGTCTGATAAGAAAGTTTTTAAGCTTGTTGGTGAGAACATCTTCAAAAATCTTTGAACAACTGAGTAATAAGCACATTAGAAATGGCATAATCTGAAGGCAGTTTAAGCCACACTCTTTTGTCTCAATTTGAACTCATAAATCACAGATTTTTAACATGAACTGTTAATGAAATCTTTGATTTTTTTTAGTGAGAATCACCTCTGAGTTTTTAATGAAATAATCTTAATCACCTGGCTTCACTGATAAAATCGTTCAGGCTATAGAACCTGGCAAAATTATGATGAGATGTCCAGTCTGCTTTTAGACAATTATCGGACTGAAAGCTTGCAAAGACACAATATCTGAATGCTTACAACGTAAGCTGAACTTTGAGATCAAGAAAAGAAAAACATAGATTCACATGTGATTTTTTTTATGCTGAGTTTTCTGTAGATGAGTTTGTTTCTTTATTTTGGATTTGAAGAAACATAGCATTCCATCACTTTCTCAGCAATGGATGCTCTGCAGTGAATGGGTGCCGTCAGAATGAGAGTCCAAACAGCTGATAAAAACATCACAATAATCCACAAGTAATCCACACCACTCCAGTCCAGCAGTTAACATCTTGAGAAAAGAAATCCATCTTTTAACTTTAAACTGCCACTTTTGGCAAAATTCATAATCCATAATATCGCTTCTTCCAGTGAAAAAGTTCATCCAATGCTGTCCTCTCACATCACAATCCACCCACATATTTGAAACCAAAACAGTTTTGGGCTGTTTTGACTTGTAAATGGTGCTTGTTCCATGCATATTTCTCTCCTGATTCACACGAGACTACTTTTTCACTGGAAAAAGCAATATTATGTTTAGAGGACTTGTAGTTTAGCCAGAAACCAAGATTAGAAATGCCTTAATGGTGGATTTGGTTTTATAAAAACATGCAGCTTTTCACTTCTCAAGACATCATCTGATGGACTGGAGTGGATTATTGTGGATCATTGTGATGTTTTTATCAGCTGTTTGGACTCTCATTCTGAAGGCACCCATTCACTGCAGAGCATCCACTGCTGAGCAAAATCAACAAAATGCAATGCGATTATGATTTCAGAGAATATTGCTTTATTTTAGGTAAGCTGTCCAAACATACACATAGCTCACAAAACAACAGATTTCAGTTGTTAAATTTGGCTTGAGACAGATGATGTCAAATCTGTCATGAATTACAGAACTACATAATTAATCTACTAATTTATGGCAGATAAATTATTCGTTTTAAAAAGCAACTTGTATATGTGTCGGTGCGACAAACGTTTTCATCTTTGACGTACTGTATCCTCACAGTATTGTATACAGTATAATACAACAGAACAGGATGCTGCATAGCTTTGCCACACTGTTGTGTTTTCTCGCTGCCAGGGGAAAACTAAACAAAATGGTTCTGGTTGTACAGTATGTGCGTCAGGACGCATGCTTACGTAGTGGAGCTTGAAGTGCCTTCTGGTGCCGAATGTCTTTACTCAAGTATACTTGCTCGCAAATACCTTTTTTGGTTTACCTGATGGATTCATAAATGTTTTTATTGACATTGTTGACTGTTGCAGTGACAGTTTGCAGATATAGAAGTAAACTTTTGTACACATTTGGTTGAGAAAGGTGTAGTGATATATTCATTTCTCATGTCATTACAGAGATCAAGTCTTCGTGGCCAGAAACAGACTTTCCCAGACGCAGGGTCCTGCAGTATGGAGTCGAAAATCAAACAATTGACACTCCCAGAGCAGGTGGGCAACAAATGTTTTATAATGTTTGCATTCCAGAAAATTTTAAATCTCACATTTATATTTAAGATTTTATGGTGTGCTATTTATTGACTGTTTTGTGGTGATTTATACAAACTACTAAGAGTGAGAGTAAATATTTGTTTTGCCCAAAGGCCTCTGCTTGAAAGATATATAACATTTACACAGTATATTTGTGTGTGTTTGTAGCTCTAGGCTACTATGGATGCATGGAGTATATTCCCTAAACTCCTCTTGTGAAAATGAAGTCTGCTTCATTGTATTGAATGTGCACTTGTAGCATAAAAAAACACTAAATGTCTAAAATTCTAAACATCCTTAAACTCAAGGTATATATTTGCTTGAGATGCAAATGTAAAAAGTCTTTAAAAATGAACAAAAATGAGTTTAAATGAGTTTATGCTTAAAACAAGAACAAATGTATGTCGGTAGCGGTTTGAAAACTTTTTTTCTGGGCCCATTTGCATGTTTAATTTGAGTTCTTGTTTAAATCATAAACTCACTTTATTTTAATCGATTTCATTCTTAACAAGACTTTTTATCTGATGCCATTTTGATTCTCAAGTAAATGTGTATCAATTTTAAAATAATCACTATTTTGTGTTTCCTTCAATATATTTCTTAATTTTTTTACTTGGTCTTAAAAATGTTTTCAGAGTCTTAATTTTATCTTGATAAAACCTGCAAAAACCTGTTAATGAAATAAAAGTCCACTTAAGTGACATAAAGAGAGACATTTTCATGACTGTGCTACTTAACACACTTAAGTACACGTTTAAAAAGTGCACTTTGTAAAAATGTCAAATTAAAAGTTTTACATTTAAAGTATATTTAAATAATTGTTTTAAGTGCTTTAAAGAAGTACATTAAGTCAATGTATAAAGACAATAGAAGTAATTATGAAATTACATATAAAGATGTACTGAAGTCCTACTTAAGTGGGTCAAAAATTACTCAGTCGAAGGTAAAAGTTCAGCTTTCAACTATAATACATTTTCATTTAATTGCAATTAACACTCAGTTAAGTGTCCAAAAACATTACATTAAGTTTACACTTAAGTATATTCTTTTAAAATACATTATTTCCATAAGAAGTACTCTTTTTAAATTATGTAAAAAGTGTACTTCTTTTTCACAAGAGTCTGCTTGACCTTCGGAAAGCAGAGTTCTATCTGAAGAGGCCACGTGTTGCTGAGAATGAGATGTATGAATTATTGTTGCAAAGCAGAAAAAAAGGATGTATAAAAGGGGTGGAAGAGAAAACATACACTGTCCAGAGATATCAGGAGGCTACAGCAAATATAAACAGATGTCAGGAACAGACGCTCTACTGCCTCATCTGGAAAACACTTACAGCCATTGATCTCAGACAAATGCCTCTGTTGTTATTATTGTAGTTCTGTTGCAGTTTGTGTATTATGCAGACAAAGTACTGAGAACTGAGATCACAGCATGGTCTGTCTGCTTTAATCTGAGAGCCCAGCAAGCAGTTTAAATAATGGCGAACACCACAGAATGGATGCTTGCGGCACTGTTAGTTGCCAAAATTAGACCTGTACACTCAAGCATTGAAGATACACAGTCAGGGATGTCAGGGATCAAGCGAACCAAAACCAAAACATAAAGAGGATCTGATTTCCCCAATGAATAGGTCAAATCAAAGAGTGTTAGAACAAATGACATGAGTTATTGACTCAATATTATTAAAACCTGAATACATTAGGTTTCTCCACATTACTAAACTCCCATACGCATACATGCAAAAAACATAATTCTACCTAATTCTACTGAATGTGCACTTGTAGTGTACTTCAAATCTTAAAAGTATAGTTTTACAAAAGTACTTGCAGATAATATAATATTAATAAACTAAAAGGCCACTTAAGTGACTTAAAGGAGTCATCGGATGCCCATTTTCCACAAGTTGATATGATTCTTTAGGGTCTTAATGAAAAGTCTACAACATACTTTGGTTAAAATGTCTCAATGGTAGTGTAAAACAACACCCTTTTTACCCTGTCAAAAACAGCTCTGCTCACAGCCAGCCGTTTCGGTGCAAGTCCCTTTAAATGCTAATGAGCTCTGCTGACCCCGCCCCTCTCTTCTGTGGGGTGACAAGCCAATCTCTGAAGCTGTAAACTTTAGCCGCGGAACTTGCTAACTAGCACATTATTAGGAAAGACGATTTGCAAAGATTCATAAAAAAACTTTATACTCACTTCATCTGTAGGTGAAGCTGGATTACAAATGATTTGCGCGAACATAAACGCATGGGGGGTGCATTCCCTTCAAAAACAAAGGTAATGCACTGCGTCTTCAGCGGCTCGGATGTCGGGAGTATGTCGGCTTGTGTAGAACTATGTCATTCTGCCAAGAATCTCAGTGCAGCCTGATCTGTGAAAGTGATTATTATTATTGGGGATTTCTTAAAAAACACTGGGTGGATTTTTATCATTGTACGGTGGATGTGTAAACACGCATTTATGTTCAAACAACATGTAAAAGTGAATTTTGCATCCGATGACCCCTTTAAAGAAAGACACTTTCATGACTGTTTTTTAACACACTTAAAAAGTTGCCGTTGTAATAATGTCAAATGTTTTAATAATCTTTTGTCATGTTTTAAAGAAGTACACTGAGACAAGAAGCATAGAGTTGATCCAAGAGAGAGCATTCACTACAGGTTTATAGTGGAGGGTAGAAAGGGTAATTGCTAAAAAGTCAAACAATTTTGTTACTGTGTTAAAGCAATTCAAAAAGTGCTTAATTTTTAACCCTCTGGTACTTCTCGACTGGCCGGTCAAAATTTTTTTTTTTTTTTTCAGTTAAATAAATGTACTGTATTTTAGTTTCATAATGTTTGATAATGTTTATTTAATATATATATATATTTGTATTTTTGGGGGATTTTATGATACTAAATTATATTTATGCTGTAGTCCATTTATTACCTGTTGACCACTTTTTGAGCATAGAAAAAATATTTTGTTTTGGCGCAGTACCATATGTTTCCACTAGGAAATTATTTTCCATTAGTTTCCAGTGCTAAGGGAAAATCCGAAGACTACAAGTGTGACTTTTTTTTTTTCGGGACCATTTAACTTTTTCAAATCATGTCCATGATTTTTGTGTTTGTGTGTGTGTGTGTGTGTGTGTGTGTGTGTGTGTGTGTGTATGTTCACATAGCAAGTAGAACAAATCTAAAAAATTATATATTTTTTTAAGTAAATTTTTTTGGTCAAAAATGAACATCAGGGGGTTAAGAGTTAAACTTAAAGATGACTGCTGTGAAAATTTGTGTTATTATGTTTTTATACATTGTGTTTTGATATTAAAATACAAGTAAGTTAGAATTGTTGTTAAAGGTTAAATCATATGTTTCATTTGCCATGTCTCACTTTGTGAGTATGAGAATATAATAGGTAACTCATCAATTCAAAGAGTGCTAGCAAAAATGCCCTGAGTTAATGACTGCTCTCAATGTCAGATCTGCAATTGGATGAAATGCTGTTGGCAAAATCTCCAGTATTTTGCTTGTCTGTGAGAGCTGAGCAATATTACGTTTAATAGGTGCAGTTCCTTAAACTGCTCTTCCATAATTAGAGGGGATTATGTAATAAGTCTGAGATTGATTTCTTTTTTCTGTCTCTCTCTCGTCCTCGCCATTGTTTTTGTTCCTTATAAAAAGGCCGAGACGGCAGACCCCGTCTTCAGACGAGAATCCTTTGAGGGTTGTGTTGCTTGGCAACTGAATGCTAAATTTTGGGAGTGCGTGTGTTTGTGGAGAGCCGTGTGAGAGCGGGAGCTTAGATGAAAAAGACAGAGGCGGCGAGAGAGAAAGGTGGGAGGAAATAAATAATGAGAAGGAAAGGGAAGAAGCTATTTTTAGGCATGTCAGTAATCATTGCACATGATGTTCTTTGTGCTGGCCAAATGTTTTGTGTACATTTCAGAAGGAGTATAGGTGGCTAGAAAATCCCTCACAGACGAGCACAATCACTGCAGTCTAATAAAAAACAAATCATGCTGCATCATTTTTAACTGTGTGGTAATCAGACCTGGAGTGTAACCTCTTCTGACATGATGCATTAAAGTCACATGGCATAAGCACAAGTAATTGCTTTCAGTTGGATATGATTTGCCCAGTATTTAGGGAAAGTGACCCTAATAAGCCTATGGACCAAATAAATCCTCTTGTTGGTTAGAAATATATAAATAACAGAAATATTATAATATAAAATATAAAACAAAAATATAAATGACAAAAGCATGAGAGAAATATTTCAAAGTAATGCATATGTTTGTTATCGTCATTTTACTTTTTATTTAGAGCCAATCAAATGTCGAGATCTTGAGTTATTTGTAATAATGTGTTGTTACTGTCTGGTTGAAGTCACATCCAAAACCAATCTTTATTCTACATACCGGTGACTAAACTAGCTGTGTATTGATAAAATTATGAGATTGATAAATTGATTGAAACCTAGTATAATTAATTGTTTTGCTATATATATATATATATACAGTGGGTACGGAAAGTATTCAGACCCCCTTAAATTTTTCACTCTTTGTTATATTGCAGCCATTTGCTAAAATCATTTAAGTTAATTTTTTTTCCTCATTAATGTACACACACCACCCCATATTGACAGAAAAACACAGAATTGTTGACATCTTTGCAGATTTATTAAAAAAGAAAAACTGAAAAATGCTCAGTATTTAGTAGAAGCACCCTCTTGATCTAATACAGCCATGAGTCTTTTTGGGAAAAATGCAACAAGTTTTTCACACCTGGAATTGGGGATCCTCTGCCATTCCTCCTTGCAAATCCTCTCCAGTTCTGTCAGGTTGGACGGTAAACGTTGGTGGACAGCCATTTTTAGGTCTCTCCAGAGATGCTCAATTGGGTTTAAGTCAGGGATCTGGCTGGGCCATTCAAGAACAGTCACAGAGTTGTTGTGAAGCCACTCCTTCGTTATTTTAGCTGTGTGCTTATAGGTGGGGTACATTGTAACATCTGAGGGGTATACTGTAACATGACTGTATATGACAGCTTCAAACGTTATCTGATCTCATGAAAAAAATATACAAGACAAACTAAAATATTTTGTCAATAAAATATATATATTTTACACGTTGCAACCAGGCTTGGGACGGCCCACATAAACGAGCCAAAATGCTTTAATGTCTTGTCTCATTTTAAATGAATAATAACAACTGAGATGAAAAATTTACTTAAGCCAGAAATGTAATTTTACTGTGGTAAAATAAATGTTCAGCGATATCTACAAAAGATGTTTTAAGATGCGCACTTTTTTCTCTATATAATGTTGATATGGTAACTAGTAAATACTGTAAATTGTCTTATGCTAGCATGTGTGGAAATATTTAAACCACGTGTGTTACAACTAACCCTGTGTTACTGTGTGCCCCGCGATCCCCTATATACAGTTAGGTCTGTATATATTTGAACACTGACACAATTTTCATAATTTCGGCTCTGTATGCCACCAGAACAGAATTAAAAATAAAGCAATCAAGATGATATTGAAGTGCAGATTTTAAGCTTTAATTCAAGGGGTTTAATGCTGTACCGGGTGCACTACTGAGCAAGTTTACTACATCAGAAAAGCCATATATATGGAGCTGGTTATTTGATGCAAATGTCAAAATGTGTTACTTTACAAATCATGCACTATGCTAAAAGGTCATAACAGAGAATTGTGCATTTATGAATCGATAATATGCCCCTGTAATCATAATTTGTGAGAAAAGGAATTAACTTTGTTGATGTTTTACTGTTCATTTCAACTGAAAACTGTAATTAATTATTTACACACTTTCTCTATTTTTGTTGGAGTCAAGCACCGTCTTATATGTGCGTCTTTCTCACAGAACCCCAAGACGTTCTCCCTGGGAGAGGAAAATGGAGTATTTTTAGCAGTTGCACTTCTGTGTTGCTTGTCATCTCTTTGGTCCCTCCTTTTTTTCCATATTTCCTAAATCAAGTCCATGGGAAAGATATGTCCTCCACTCAGTTTCTCACTTTCGCTCTGTTGCCATTGGCTTCCAGCCGCTGCTCGTCAACAATTCACTGCCCTAGGGAAGACGTCGCCATAGCAACTGCCTTCTCTGAGGCAGCTCGTCAGGATGTTAATCGGCGATGGGTTTTCAGCGCGATTCAGAGATTTACATAGAGCCAAAACATGTCTTTTGACACTGGGCTACAGAAGAGGATGGAAATATGACAAAAAAGAGGAAGGAAAGGAGATGGAGGATAGAGAAAGAGTGAGATAGCAAAGGAAAAAAGACGAGAAATGAGAGAATTCAAGAAAAAGAAACCATTGTAAATAACTAAGGAGGGGTGAAGTTGTTCTGTCTGGGATATAAAGGGCAAGACAGAAAATGATCCCTGTGCACGTGTTTGCTTTTGTTAGTGGAAAATGTTATTGCTCAGAGTCAAAGGAGATGTGATGGTACTTTAGTGAAACACAACTGAGAACTTCAACTTGTCTTTTCTAAAATATCTTAGAATAATTAAAAAGAAAAAAAGAAACAAATGTACACAGCCATAAAAAACAGCTATAAAATTAATGTGGATAGTAGCAATGTCATCTAATGAGTATAATTTTCACATAAACACTAAAACGTACAATACTGACGTATTGGCAGCATCTAAATTGTAACTCATGTACAACTTTACAGATGTAGATATGTTTATGAATCCTTATTTAATCTATGGATATTTTATTAATGGAATTAATAGCTTGATTCTGTTTTATTTCTGATTAATGAGATTTTGTTTCAGTTGCATTTATTATACGCAGTTAGCTTGTTCACTTAATTTGAAATTGTAACGTTTAACATTATAACATTTTCTGTGTGACTCTGTTTCCAAGTCATTTCAAATGATAAAGTAATTTTAAATAAGACTACACTTTAAAATAAGAATAAATAAAAAAACCTGTAATCTTTCAACCATTTCTCACACTGCAAGAAGTTGATGAGAATTATTTGAGTTTAGATTGAAATCTACTTTTGATTCCAGTTGAGAAATCTCTTCTAAAACTCATGTTTAGGCACAAATTACTGGGTAACATAATCAAGAGAGTGAGTCTATAGTATGTATGTTTTCATATGAGTTTGGAGAAGGAAGGCTTCAGTAGCACAGTGATGGGCTGCTATAAATAGAATTGAGTTCTATCGTCATTAAAGTTCATATTCCTCTCTGGTGTCGTACATGCCACTAGCCCACCACACATTCAGCTAAATTGGTTTTGAAAATCCAGCAGGCACAATTGTTTCTGATGATTCCATGTCTAAACCATGTGCTGTTCTCCCATTAGCAATTCATGAGTTCCCTGAGGACATCTTCACCAAAGAGCAGCGCAAGAGAGGAGCCGTACTACTGCATGTGCTCTGTGTGAGTGACACTCCATCCATCCATCCATCCATCGTTCTATCTATCTATCTATCTATCTATCTATCTATCTATCTATCGTTCTATCTATCTATCGTTCTATCTAATGCTCTATCATCTATCTATCTATCTATCTATCTATCTATCTGTCTATCTATCTATCTATCTATCTATCTATCTATCCTCTTGTTGCAGGTTGTCTATATGTTCTACGCACTGGCTATTGTTTGCGATGATTATTTTGTCCCGTCGCTGGAGAAGATCTCAGAGGTGAGTGCAGATGCTTGTCAGGCATTTCAGCACGTTACTTTTGCTATCCTTCAGAAAATGAAGTGATGACAGCCTTGTTTCCCTGCTCTCATGGGTCAGCACTGATGCTATGTGTCAGGAACTCTGGCTAAAGTGTTAATTAACATGTCAAGATTGGAAGGTGTTTCCTTCTGGGAAATTCCCTTTGTTCACATTCCTTCAGGGAATTAGCTTTGTTCATGATTTGTCGAGGAGCTGTTGAGATTATATATATATATATATATATATGTAATATGTATATATATAACTAATTAATTAACGTGTTAAAAGTCATAGTTAATATCACGAGTTTAAATGTGATTTTATACAACAGTTCTGTAAATGAGAAGTTAATATTGTGTTAACACAATATTATGTGTTTTTGTTCAATTTTGCAGAGAACATATTACCTTTAAATCCACAGCAGAACTGTTGTGTGTCTCCGAGCAACACGGCAGTGTTTAGTTTCTGAATAAATCCGCGTTTTGAACGAATCATGTGAACCAATGATTCAAAGGTCAATACATAAAGAGAGCCGTTTACTTTATTCCTGAATGAATCAGCCGTTTGAACAAATCGAATGAGGACATTTACCGCCACCTGATGGGAGATTTAGTTTCTTATTTAGAGTACCATTTCATTAAAAAATAAATAAATTAATAAATTAATTAATTAAAGGGATAGTTCCCCCAAAAAATGAAAATTCTGTTATCATTTACTCACCCTCATGTTGTTTCAAACCTTTCTTCTGTGGAACAAAAAATAAGGTATTTTGAAGACTGTTGATAACAAAGCTGTTTTAGTTACTAATGACTTTCATTGTATGAACAAAAAATACTGAGATGTTTCTCAAATTATCTTCTTTTATGTTCCATAGTTTATGTTAGGCTGTTGCAGCCTAAATGTTTATGTGTAATAAGTTTGATGTTGAATCAAATAAAATATTTCTTTCTAAAGCTACAATTTGTAATGTCTACTTGATACTTTCTCATTTACTTGAATGCGAACTGAATGCAATGTTTTAATTGCTTGTTTACTGCTATTAAATGAAAAGGTATTATCATTTAAATGTATGTTAAATGCAATTAGCTGAACTTAAGAGGGATTTTTGACCCACTTAATTACATCTTTATATGTAATTGCATAATAGTCAACACATCAAAAAAAGTGTACTTTAAAGCATGACAAAAGATTAATAAAACATGATTGAAAAAGTACTTTAAAGTAAAACTTTTAATATGACATATTTCTTTTTGAAAGTGTACTTAAAAGATAATTTAAAGAGAAACACTTTCATGACTATGTTTCTTAATACACTTATTTCATTATTATATTATCTGCAAGTGCAGTTTTTGAAAAGTGTACTGTTCAGTTTTGAAGTACACTACAAGTGCACAATCGATACAATTAAGTGCACTTCTTTTTCACAAGGGAAGATTGGTTGAAGTACATGGCATTTGTAGGACAAAAAGGACCATTTTATTAGTTGCAGATTATTGCTAGTACTCATGATTAATCATTTATATGATGCTCTTGATTAGAATCTGCAGCTGAGTGAGGATGTGGCCGGGGCAACTTTCATGGCTGCAGGAAGTTCAGCTCCAGAATTATTTACTTCCTTAATTGGTAAGTTCGCTTTTGCACAATTTTTGAACCTCCACTTCACTGGATATAATTATAAAAAATAAAAAATAAAGATGTGCATATACTACAGTACATCTCAAGTAAGCTTGTAAATGAACAGTAAATCAATGAGATCTTGATAACAGTATAGTGGACTACTTAATGCATATAAAGATCAGTTTCTCCCAATAGTATGTCTATCTATATTTGAATGCTTAGTTTTATGATCAAATCTCTAGTTTCAAAAGATATAATGCAATGCAATACAGCGATGATTGAGAGACGCACAAATACAGTAAGTGTTTCTCAAAAGCTTGATGGTTCATATTTGAGACTTACTTTCGAACATGATTTTTCTAAAAAATTAAAGGGGTCATATGATGCAATTTCATTTTTTCCTTTCTCTTTGGAGTGTTACAAGCTCATAATTAAGTAAAGCTAAGCTGCAGCAGTCCAGTAAGTGCCCATCTTATAATATTACTGACAATATAAAAGTTATACTAATGTTTACTTTATACAAATCAGTAAAGATTTCACCGCAAAAAGACATGTGAAGCATAAGCTGAAGGTGGACCTTTGTACAATTTTACTAACAGGCCTTTTACTTGCTTAAAAGCATGAACTATCAATCAGACAACAGAAGGCATGCAGTAGATTGTGTTTTGATCATGACAATAATTTAGATATTTAGAGATTTGTGTATCAAACATGATACAGAAATATTCATAGGGTTAAATGGCCAAACTGTGCATTTCATGGATGAATATTAATATATTTGACCAAGCCCTCTGATATCAAAATTGAAACCACACAGTAAAATGTGAAATTAGTTAAATGATCAATGCGATTTTGACTCCAGCGCATATATGACCATTGTTCACTTGCTTGTCTGGCAGGTGTGTTCATCACGAAGGGAGATGTCGGCGTTGGCACCATTGTTGGGTCGGCTGTCTTCAACATACTGGTCATCATTGGAGTGTGTGGCATCTTTGCCCGTCAGGTAGACATATCTATCTATCTATCTATCTATCTATCTATTGTTCTAATGCTTTATCTATCTGTCTGTCTGTCTGTCTGTCTCTCTGTCTGTCTACTATCTATCTATCTATCTATCTATCTATCTATTGTTCTATATAGATAGATAGATAGATAGATAGATAGATAGAGCGTTAGAACAATAGATAGATACGTAGACAGACAGACAGACAGAGAGACAGACAGACAGACAGACAGACAGATAGATAGATAGATAGACAGACAGACATATTGTTCTAACGTTCTATCTATCTATCTATCTATATATTGTTCTAATGCTATATCTATCTATCTATCTATCTATCTATATATTGTTCTAATGCTCTATCTATCTATCTATCTATCTATCCGTCCGTCCGTCTGTCTATCTATCAGTCTATCAGTCTATCTATCTATTGTTCTAATGCTCTATCTATCTATCTATCTATCTATCTATCTATCTCCACTTAAGTGGCACTTTAATGTTTCTTAACACACTTTTTAAAAAGTGGCCTTTGTAATGATGTCAGATTAAGTTTGTTGAATTTCATATTTCAAAGACAACAGAAATAATCATGAAATTGCATATAATGATGTACTTAAGTGGTCAAAAACATAGCTAATTGCATTTAATCTAATCTATAAAACATTTCCATTTAATTGCAATTAACATGCAATTAAGTGTTCAAAAACATTTACATCCAGTTTGCACTTTCAAAGTATGTTATAATAAGTACACTTAAAGTATGCTTAAAGTTTAAAAGTATGCTAAAGTGTACTATTTTCAAGGGATTTAAAAACATGTCATACTCCTAAGTGAATAAAAATAATTTAATTATTATTATTATTATTATTACCTTTGAAATGTATAAGTATTCAGTTGAAAAAATTTAAAAAAAACTGTACTTGCAGATTATATACAGTATGATTAAGAAAATAAAAGGCCACTTAAGTGGCACTTTAATGTTTCTTAACACACTTTTTAAAAAGTGGCCTTTGTAATGATGTCAGATTAAGTTTGTTAAATTTCATATTTCAAAGACAACAGAAATAATCATGAAATTGCATATAATGATGTACTTAAGTGGGTCAAAAACATAGCTAATTGCATTTAATCTAATCTATAAAACATTTCCATTTAATTGCAATTAACATGCAATTAAGTGTTCAAAAACATTTACATCCAGTTTGCACTTTCAAAGTATGTTATAATAAGTACACTTAAAGTATGCTTAAAGTTTAAAAGTATGCTAAAGTGTACTATTTTCAAGGGATTTAAAAACATGTCATACTCCTAAGTGAATAAAAATAATTTAATTATTATTATTATTATTATTACCTTTGAAATGTATAAGTATTCAGTTGAAAAAATTAAAGTAAAAAATATGCTTAATTAGAGTAATTAAGTACTATTACTAAAATACTTTACAACAGGAGAGAACCCATAATATGTTCATAAAAAGACATTTGTTGAGTCAGTTTTATTAGCATAGCACTTTTAACAATACATACTGTGTTTCAAAGCAATGTTACTTAAATTTGTGCCTGAAAACTAAAGGCTGAAGGCTAATGTGTTAAGGAAAAACTCCCTAGATGGTCAAGTCTTAGAGCAAGATGAGTACTGAGGATTTGGAAGCTGCTCTTGCCAGTCTCAGGGCTTCAGTAACCGAGAGCAGGGCAGTCTCAATTGAGTGGCCACTTTTGAAGCCAGATTGGTTACTGTCCATTGAAACCAATGGAGCTACGATCAACTTAAGCTTGCGATGCTTTTGGGAAACGCAGCCCTGGGAGTTTTACTCTAAAATTGAAATTTCGAAGAGTTTGAAAATCATCTTCAAGATCAAATAATAGCCCAGACCAAAATGTCTTGAAGCTATACATTTACACAGACCTCCCCATTGCTTCAGTCATATCAGTTCAAGCTTCTCTTTATTGCTTTGTGATTGCAAATGCACGCCACCTCTTGCATGTGTATGAGAGAGAGCAGCACGTTTCATGTATTGTTTGGAAAGGAGAGCTGATGAGTAACAGTGTTGTAGAGACAAAACAGCTTCAAGAGAGATAAGAGCGAAATCTTCTACATGACAATAAGCTACATTAAGCACCTTTTAAGGCCATTTGGGAAGGCTTGAGCTGTTTGAGCCTTAGATAAACATCCCTCCTCTTGGTTTTGTTGGAGGAGGGAAGCCGAAGCTTGTCTTGTCACAGAGACGTTGATAATTCAAGATATTATACATTTATCCCATACAGATACAACAGCCCTGTTGAAAAGATGAAGAATATGTTGTGTTTTGGATGCTGGTGTGCTTTATGTCGCCAGCAGATGCCTTAAAAAGAAACAGCGACCCAAAAACCCTGGAAGAAGCTTTTGAAGTTTATATAAGTCAACTGTGAATGTATAATAATACATTTATTGATACATTCAAAATATATATTATGAATAATTGACAATGAATTATAATTTCTTTATTAAAAGGATGCAATACTGATAAGCGCTGAAAATATGTAATTAAATTCAGAAAGATGAACAAGAATAAACATTTTATAAAATAAAAATAATGCTCTTACACAGTTTATATAATGTTTTAGCACTGAATACTTACAAGCAATGTGATTAAGGGTTGCTTAAGAAACACAAATCACAGATATATACTGATAATAAAAAAAAAAACTGTCCCACTAGAGGGTGCTAAAATTATTGTATGTATGTACAGTGTGTGTGTGTGTGTGTGTGTGTGTGCCATCTTATTTGGTCCCACTTTATATTAGGTGTCTTTAACAACTGTGTACTTACATTAAAAATAATGAATTGTTTTGTACAGTGTACTTATTGCATTCGTGCTGTATTGCAAATCACTGTTTCTGCTGTTGGGGTGGGATATTGGTAAGTTAAGGGACAGGTGTAGTGGTCTAGTTAGGTTTAAGGGGTAGGGTTGACAGTGTAACTATATATGTAAATGAATAAATTAATTGCATAAGTAATTAAAGAAAGGTATTTTTAAATATAAGTACAATGTAAAAACATGTATCTACACAATAAGTGCATTGTATCAAACGATTAATTGCAATTGAAAACAAGCATTCAGATTTTTGTATTTTAAAGAAGGTGTTTGTATGTTTTATTTATCATGTCTTCAGATAACTGGTATCAGTCTCAAACAGGTGTGTTAAATAGTTTACCAGGTCTTCTTAAGTAAATGGAAAACCTACTTTACCTACTTGAGGTTGTTCCACATCATTAACACACAGTTTTCATGCAATATGGGGAGGAAGAAAAATCTTTCTGAGGATGAAAAGCATGAAATAGTGCACCGTCTTCCAAAAGGCGTGAAAAAAATATTTAGCACTAATCTCTTTGGCAGGTTTAACAGTCAGATCGCCAGCTTTGTCCAGAGATCATGTGGCAGTCCGGGCCAATGTTGTGTCAGGAGACAAATGTCCAGAGATAAAGAGGCTGATGAAGCGGGAACAAACGGCAACACCTCCGTAGTGCTGCTGAGGAAAGGTACTCATGCATGCATGTTTTGAATTGCTTTGATTTTGCATGAAATGCATTGGTTCTTGTAACATGTGTAGAATCTGGGTCCTGAAGTAGAAGCGGTTTTTGGATTTGTTCTCAGCTCCAGCAGGTTCAGGACAGGAGTCTCCAGTGGTGATGGTGGATGAGCTGCTCATCTTGAGGCCACACCAGCTCTCATTCCCAGAGGCTGGACTGCGTCTCATGATCACACCGCATTTCTCTCCACGCACCCGTCTCACTATGGCCGGACGCATGCTCATCAGTGAGGTGAACTCCAACATCACTCTTTTATTTTTAATTATTATTATTATTTAATGTTACATAATACAGAGAATATCCTTTAAATTCCGATTCAATTGAATTAAGGTAGTAGAGGGTGCATGATTATTAACATTATTAGAGTACGTTTTATGAAAAAATACTTATATTTGAGTCTTTCTACTTCATGTTTAATTCAGTATTACTTGCTGTTTCTTTGTAATTAATTGCGAAATTTACTAGCAAGTGATTTTTTTTTGAGTGTTGTAATAAAAATCTATTATTTTTAGATTATTTTCAGATATATAAAAATAATGTGGAAGACATTTGTTGTGCTGGTTTACAAAATCTCGGTTTAACTTGATGGATGTTAATTGTTTTGATAGTACTGAAGACAAAAATGTCTAATAAATTGTTTTTATCATGCGTATCATATGTTCTATATATCATATAGAACAAATAGGACAGTTTGTCAAAATTAATAATGTAGTTTTTAGTCACAAAACTTGTAAGTACACTAATATTTTTTAAGTTATGAATGAAACATTATTGGAGCAAGTTTTACAGGATACTACTAATTCAGTTAAAAATTTGATTTTTAATAACCCTGTATGATGGCAAATGGCACTGACACTAATGACACACCAGAATGTCAATTCCTCTTTTCCTTTGCTCATTTCAGAGACAGAGACTGCTCCGGGAGGATAAGATGAGCAGGACCTCAGTGAAGACATTCGGCTCTAGAGGGATAGTAAACGGAGGAAGTCTTGAAGCACAGCAGACACCTGAGGACACACAAACGACGGATGGTAAGAAAGGAGTGAAGGTGGAGGTGGAAAACTCTCAGCCTGAAGAAGAGGATGAGGACGGGGACGGGGACGAAATGTTCAAACCTCTCCATTTTCCTGGTTAGTGCATGAAACCAGATCAAATTCAAATAATTACTGTTAATAGCATGCAGAAAGTTTCCGTTATTGGTTTATTTTGCAGCTTTTGGTAGGCCTAGAGAATCTTAGTTACATATATCTAACATGTATATAACTGTATGTAATGTCAAGTCAAATTGAGTCACATTTATTTATATAGTGCTTCATACAATACAGATTATTTTAAAGCTGCTTCACATTAAAGGAAGAGTTAAACCCAAAAATGAAAATGGCCATCCAAGATGTAGATGAGTTTGTTTCTTCATGGGAACAGATTTGGAGAAATGTAGCATTACATCACTTGCTCACCAGTGGATCCTCTGCAGTGAATGGGTGCCGTCAGAATGAGAGTCCAAACAGCTGATAAAAACATCACAATAATCCATAAGTAATCCACACCACTCCAGTCCATCAGTTAAGCGCGTCTGAAGTGGCTTGTGTCCTGGCCGCTGGCTGTTCTGCTGTATTACACAGTGCCTAACTGTGTTTTGCCGCGTTGGCATCGCTGGTTCATGGTCACCTTCATTGCTTCAACTATTTGGATTGCTATTTTTTCCTACCTCATGGTGTGGATGGTAAGGAAAGATCAAAAATAGACATTTGTATTAAATATACGATATTTGTACCAAATATACCATATCTTTACTCTCTTCTCATTCCATTAGTTGGTCAATTATGCTGATTTTTGTCATTATGTGGCGTGTTTTGCAGGTCACCATCATCAGCTACACACTTGGTATTCCTGATTACATCATGGGAATCACTTTCCTGGCTGCTGGCACTAGTGTACCCGACTGCATGGCGAGCCTCATCGTCGCCCGCCAAGGTGTGTAACCTTTATATGCACAATAAATTGTTTGTATGCATGCTTTTATTATCTTTAATATCATATTTGTTACCTAATACAAAGAAAGTCTTTGAAATTCTAATTCAATGTCTGAATCTGACCTGAGGTAGCAGAAAGGATGCAAAATTAAGGACAGAGAATTAAAATAAATGAAACTCAAAGAAATTCATGTTATTTCATTCATGATTCGTTTAAACTAGATTATAAAAAAAAATGTCAAGACAAACTTTGGTGTTGGCTTGAGAAAGCCTGGCGAAACGTTTAAAGTAGTTTTAAAATCTGGGCCCTGGTTTCACAGACAGGGTTTAGACTAAGCCAGGATTAGGCCATAGTTCAATTAGGACATTTAAGTAATTTTGAAGCAGCTCAGACTTACATTTTAGTCTGGGACTAAGCTTAAGCCTTGTCTGTGAAACCGGGGGTTGAAGTTTGAAGATTAAGTTTAAAGGTTTTAAATTTTAAACTGTTTAAAGTACTTTAAAAAGGTAGAATTTTGAAGGTTTTAAGGCCAGATAGTCGATAGATTGCTAGCATGTTTTATGCAGTTAGTTTATCTTAGAATGTTGTTAGCATTTTGATCGCATTGTTTTAGAATGTTGCTAACATGTTTAAGCAGTTTTACAGCATGTTTTAACATGTTGCTAGCATGTTTAAGAACATTGCTAACGTTTTAGAATTTTGCTAGCCTGTTTTAACACATTGCTAACATGTTTTTGAACATTGCTAGCATTTCAGCATGTTTAAGCATGTTGCTAGCATGTTTCAACAGTTTGATGTTTCTTTCAACATGTTACTAGCTTGTTTTAGCATTATATTTGTAAAATGCATTACATTCTGGTTGTATTTTGTGTCTCAGGAATGGGGGACATGGCAGTGTCGAACTCCATAGGCAGCAATATCTTTGACATCCTGTTGGGACTGGGCTTCCCCTGGGCTCTGAGGACGCTAGTAGTAGATCATGGATCAGCAGTGAGCGTTTGACTTATTTTACTGTTCGTCTAGTGCAGATGCAGTGTTCCTGCTGATGCTTTCCTCTGACTGCTCTCTGTCTTTTGTCAGGTATTCATCAATAATAAAGGCCTGGTCTATTCTGTCATCCTGCTGCTTGCATCAGTCTTCCTCACGGTGAGTAATGCCTACCCATAATCACTACATACAAGAACATACACCATATTTGGTCGGGGTGCTTGGAGGCACAACAGAGGCTGCTTGGGGGGTGGTCTGGCTGTGGCGAGACTTGGCCCCTTCCTCTTCCTGTACCGCAGATCAGGATGACGCCTGAGGCGCCGGGTCCAGCGCTATCTTGGGCCAGGGTCCCTGGCGTTTAGGGAATGGGTAGCATCTGGCCGAGCGGGAGCGATGACGGGGCTCAGGCTTAAAAGCTAGTGGCGCTGGAGGTGCGGGCTTCGCGGGATGCTGAGTCGGCGCCGTCTTGGGGCGCCTGGAAGCAGCTGCAGAACTGGAGCGCTTTGGCAAGAAGTGTCGCATTGCCTGGGACGACTTCTGTGCAGCAGTGAACCGTTTGGCGAAACCCTCGACCGCAGGACCAAACAGGCCAGTGGGGGAGACCGGGGAGTCGAGGAAGGGGACCTTATCCACATCCTTGATCTCCGTAAGGGTCAACCATAGGTGGCGCTCGAGCACCACTAGGCTGGCCATGGATCTACCGATCGCCTGAGCCGTAATCTTGGTGGCACGCAAAGCCAGGTCGGTTGCGCTGCACAGCTCCTTAAAAGCTGCCGGGTCTGGGCCGGATTCCTCCATGCAGCGGAGGAGTTTGGCCTGAAAGACCTGGAGGACCGCCATGGAGTGAAGCGCCGAGGCCGCTTGTCCAGCTGTCGAATAGGCTTGTCCAGCGAGAGCTGAAGTCGTCCTACATGGCTTGGATGGGTGGGTGACCTTTGCCTTCCAGCCAATGGCCGTGGGCGGGCAGAGATGCACGGCCACTGACTTATCCAGGGGAGGCGGTCTGTCGTACCCTTTTTCTACGGTGCCGTCGACCGATGTTAGGGCGGACGAAGAGGAGGCACGTAGGCGGGCCGAGTAGGGAGTGCACCAAGATCTGGTGATCTCGTCATGGACCTCTGGGAAGAATGGTGAAGCTCGTTGTCGAGGGGCTTGACGGCTCCCCGGCAAGAACTACTCATCCAGGTGGCTGTGGGTGGGCTTATCTGGCGGAGGCCACTCCAAACCCAGCTTCTCCACAGCTTTAGACAGGATGTGGAACAGTTCGGCATCCATGCCAGTGCTGGTTGCGCTGGGCTCTTCTGATGGCAGGGGGCGGGGTCGTGAGACGAGCCCGACAGCTCCTTTGCATCTGAAGCCGCCAGAGACATGCTGTCGTCCATGACGTCACACTCGCTCCCACCGAACAAGACCAGATAGTGGACGCTGGTCCGGGTGAGAGAAGAGGACGGGAAGAACCTCTCTATGTGGAGATAGTGAGGCACACGGGGGCTCAGCCGGCGTGGGCTCACTCGTCACCGAGCACCCGAGTTCCTCTGCCCCGCTACTTTTTGCTCACAGGCTCCTGGGAGGAAGCAAGCGGGAGGGCGTGAGGGGTGGAGTCGCTTTCTGAAAAGAAAGCTATCCACGAGCGCAGAGAGGCGAGACTCATATCCTCGCAATGAGGACATGACGTCTCAGTGAGTGCAGCTTCAGCATGGGCGGCACCCAAGCCAAAACGCACTCGCCGTGACCGTCAGCGGCAGTAACGGCACGGCATTTGCAACAACGGCGAGAGAAAATTTGCTCTTAGAAATTTGCTCTGATAGAAATCGCCGGATGGCAGCAGGGGACCGGAAGACGACAGCTGCTGCAGACGCTGAAGGTGGGTGGGGAGTGGCGAAGTCAGCTGAGCAGGAAGGGGTCTTGATTGGCTGCGAGGCTTGTTCATGGCGAAGGCTTGAGTCTCGTAGAGCGAAGATCTTGCAGTCGTCGCTGAAGGAGAAGAAATCTGAGGATCCTATGGCAAAATGCCCAATTATATAGCCAGACGGCCCCACCCATTCTGGCAGGCTCTGGCGGCCTTCGTTGCCATAGGCTTGTGCAGCTCAGCTGCCGAGCCATTGGTTCGTTTTTAATTCACTGCACGAACCAATGGCCGTGCAGTTACACTGCATTATTGAAAAGGCTTCAGTTATCGGAGAAAAATGAGTTTTTCCCTATAGCGTCTTAACAGACGCAGTACGAGTGAAGTATCCATAGGGAACTTGCCGTGGATGATGGCAATAGCTAGTAAAACTGTTGACTTGCCATTTATAAACATTACACCTAAATAAAATTGTAGCATAATATTAATCTGATTACTCACATTCCACCCTTACAAATCTGTAAGACATGTTTTAATATGCCGGTAGGAAAACATACATCACCATCTACTGTCTGACCAGCAGCAGGAATAAAAATGAATGACCAGAAAGAGTGATTTGAAATGTATAGGCAATTAAATCCCCCCAATCGCACCCTGATTACACACATACACAATGCTGTTAGTGTCCATGTTGACTCTGTGTGTATGTGTGTTTTGTAGGTCCTGAGTGTGCATCTGAATGGCTGGAAGCTGGATCGGAGACTAGGTCTTGGTCTCATGCTTCTTTACTCCATCTTTCTGCTCTGCTCCATCCTCTTCGGTCAGCTCTAGAGGTGTCACTCTTCGGTGCGTTCTTGTTTTGGTTTCATTATTATAGTGCTTTTACTGTAGATCAGGTACTAAATCTTGGCTGATTTCATGCCTGCGTACAGTGTAGCAGCAAGAGGAAATTTTGTGCTCTACAGCAGCAACCTCAGAATGGTTTTCAGGATCCAGTCAGTCCATTGTTCTGTCCACAGCAAGAATGGATAAGGTTTTTGAATGACTAATTAAGCACTGCTTCAAGCTGGAAGGTTTACTGTATAATATAATGATTTCTGTCTTCAGTCAACCCAGGATGCTGATGACTTACAAGAACACTGAAAAATTACAGTCAGACACTGTTTAGCTGCTTATGACTTCAGTAATTCTTCTTGGCATGTTTTACCCTTGTGAAAAATAAGTACATTTTAGTACACTTTTAAAAAGAGTACTTATTATGGAAGTAACATACTTTAATATACTTAAGTGTGAACTGAATGTAATGTTTTTGGACACTTAATTGAATGTTATTTGCAATTAATGAAACTGTGTTGCAGTTAAAATTTATTTTAAATGCAATTAGCTGAAATTTAGAGTGTTTTTGACCTGCTTAAGTATTACTTAAGCACATCTTTATATGTAATTTCAGAATTATGTCTTTAAAATATGGTTGCAGTGTGAAGTATTTAAATATATTTGTAATTACACATTTATAATGATGAAGTTGCAATCTAGTACATTGAATATATATATATATATATATATATATATATATATATATATTGGGTACTTTAAAATACAACAAAAGATTATTAAAACAGTAATTTAAAAGTAAATTTGTCATTATTACAGTCACTTTTTAAAAGTGTACTTAAGTGTGTCCAGAAACAGTCATGAAAGTGTCAATCTTTAAGTAACTTGAGTGGCCTTTTATTTCACTAATATTATATTATCTGCAAGCAGTTTTTCCAAAAATATGCTTTTAAGATTTGAAGTACACTACAAATGCACACTGAAAACAATTTCTTCTTTACATCTTTTTTTTTTTACAAGGGTAGTCCTCTTGCTGTGTTCTGATTGGCTGAGCTGCATTGCAAGAGCACCAATAGAGAGTATAACAGCACTGGGACGTTTCACAGTTTGCATTACTCTGCCAGTCTGCGTTCACAATGTTGCAGCCTATGTATGCGGTGTATTTCATTATCAGATTTGTAGCATTTCATCACTTGTTCACCAATGGATCCTCTGCAGTGAATGGGTGCCGTCAGAATGAGAGTCCAAACAGCTGATAAAAACATCACAATAATCCACAAGCAATCCATACCACTCCAGTCCATCAGTTAATATCTTGAGAAGCCAAAAGCTGCGTGTATGTAAGAAACAAATCCATCAAGACGTTTTTATCTTCAAACCGTTGCTTCTAGCTAAAATATGAGCCCTCTATCCATAATATTGCTTTCTCCAGAGAGCATTATTATATTGTATTGTTCTGGCAAAATACAAAAAAGACCAAAAAGGAACATATTCCTTAAACTACTGCACACACAACAACACAAATAGCCTTAAATTGTTTCTTTAATTATTGCATGTTCTGATGAAAATCCAATCACTAATTTGTGAATTAAAGAGCTAGTTCACCCAAAAATGAAATTTCTGTCATTATTTACTCACCCTGTATGACGTACGAACCAAACCTGTATGACTTACTTTCTTTGGTGGAACATAAAAGAAAATAGTTTGAGTCATTGTTTTGTCCATTCAGTGACAGTCAATGGTCTCCAAAAGTATTTGCTTACCATTACTCAAAATATCTCCTTTTGTGATTAAGTTTTGGGTGAACTATCCATTTAAGAATCAATCAGTATTCAGCACACAAAAGTAAATTAGTATAGCTGACTATTACATTTTACTAAACTTTTGCTGTGGATATAAGACATTATTTGGAATGACACATCACATAATGGTTAACCAAACAGACAACTCATCAGTAATTTACAAATTCATTTATTGCTGTTGACTGATAATAATGTAAAATGTCAGCATGTAGTCCATCGTAAAAGTAATTGTACTCTGATTACTTGTTTGTTTTATTTTATTTATTTTTTAATTGTACTCTAATTACAAGTACTTCATTTTGTAATCAGATTATGTAATAGCACTGGTTATATAATATTATTTATTTCCTGTAGTTATTGACCAAGTAATCACGTTGTGGTAATTCTGTCCTTAATCTGTTTGCACTGACTGTAGCAATACTTTATAGAGACTGATGATTTGTCTTTGATTCATGTACGTGTGGGAATATTTGTAGAAACATAATAGGTCTTTTAGCGATTTACGAATATATATTTAAACAACAACACAGGTTTGCCTGTAGTAGTAATTTAATGTGATTGTATTTTGGTTGTTATAGAATATTTTACACATGTTCAAATTTTTTTAGTGAAATTTCAGATCTTCCTCCTAAAATGGTTCATTTTAATAGCTGCAAATTAAAAATACAGTGTTCATAATATTAAAAAATATAGAGAGAATATTTAGGGTTATTTGTTATTTATATAGATTTAGACCTGTTATAAAGTATGAAAGTACACAAAACAAAATATTTACTGTCTATATTTAACTACGATTTGCCTAGTTTCATAAATTCTAGTTGAAGTGTTTTTAATATTTCTATATTATTACATAATGGATATGGTGTGAGTAGTGTTGTGTGTTAGACTGGAGGGAAATCAATGAGTCCAACAATAATGTATACTCTATACTCTGCTAAAAGATCACTAAATGTTTTTTTTTGTTTTTTTTAGGCCTCCAACTTAATGAAGAGGCATGCAGTTGTATATTTTCAATAGTGATACCAATTTGTATGTAGATGAGAACTCTGTGACTTCTGTTTTGTGAAATTCAAATAATACTGTAAAGTGATAACACTGAGATGATATTTGCTGAGTGGTTAGTGCAATCACAAAACACCACTAAATAATAATTATGGTGGACAGGGGAAAATAAAATGCTTAATGGCTTTTCCAAAAAAGTCTGTTCTTGTGTGCAATAAAATGTGCAATAATAAGAATGAGAGGTTCTGTCCAGTGTTGTTTTAGCATCGAGCTACTATGGTTTTATTAATAGTTTAAATTAGTTTTTTTTTTTTCATATTTTCAGTATTAATTTTAATTGTAATACTTTTGTTGTCTTGAGTAATTTTTTATGTCTATATAGTTTTTAACTTCTATTTAACTTAAATTAGAAACTTCTATTTTAGTTTTAGTTTGCCATGTCAGTACATAGTTAAAGGGGACATACCACACACAGTTTCACACAATCTGATGTTAATCTTGATTACCTATAAAGTAGTTTTGCAGCCATATCTCCAAATAATCTTTAGTTTTATCATATTTATAAAAGAAAGATACAGCTTTACAATTATCCCCGAAAACAGCCGAGCTCCTGGATGTGCGCTGTGGGCAGAGCTAAAGAGTGATGAGCACTTGAGCACCGATTGCCAACAAAACAGACATTTGAAGCTGTTTCACTTACCGTATGCAGTTCCGTATCATGACGGGATCTTTTATAGTTGGGACCGCTCCATCTTTCAGTATTAGCTTCGAACTGGGCCTTGTTCATAAAATGTTTGTCAACAAACACACTTGCAAAACTCCGTTGCTGCCCCGGAAATACAAACTGCATCCACTGTTTATGTAACGTTGGTTTCTTCGGGAAGCTGAACAAGGTTATCTTTCCCTTACAACCAAAAACACACTTTTTTGGAGACATTCTTCCCGAACAAGTCCCTTGCAGCGCTGCCGAATGAAGTGCGTTGATGGGCTGCTCTTGTTCTCGCTCTGGTCGATGTGTGCGCGGGTGAAGTTCCAGGAGTTCCTCTACAGTTCCACCCTTCATGACGTCATGAAGAGCCATCCTCGAGAAGAAAAAAAAAACTTTACGAAACTTGTACGAAACCGGAAGGAGTGTAGTTGTCACAGAAAAAATCTTTTTGAAACTTTGGACATGTTTAGCATGATAATCCAACTCTTTACCAGTGTAAATAACTCAACATGCGTGAAATAGCATTAGCCCCCCCATTAGTTTCCCTTTCAAACGGTCTCTCCTGGGGGTAAACTCCTGTTTGGGGTAAACTCTTGTTTACTCTGATACTTAAGTCTGATTTGTTCACGTTTGTGTAGCTGCACGAACAAATGGCACTTCAACCCGCCAAAAGGGGTGGAGCGGACTGCTATACAAGTCAGCTCAGAGTGCCATTCATCAGAATTTTTTTCCTTCGGTGTGAAAATTATCTCCCCGCTGGACTCTGAAGAAAGAAGCCTAGAAGACGAAGAAGCTCGAAGAAAAGCCGCTACTCGCCGTAGAAGGCCCCCGGCAGAGGAAGGACGCCTCTGAACGGCATTCCCCTGCGGCCATCCGACGACTGAAAAAGAGCTCTTCCTAAGAGCGATTTCCTTAGCGGCATTGTTCCAAATGATGCGCCGCAAGCGTGAACCCCTGCACGACTCAGATGGGCATGGTGAGAGTGTCGCATGCCTGGGCACCAAGGCGGGTTTTAGTGATCTCATGCTGGCACAGGTCCAGGTGCTTCACTCTCCCCGCAGCACTTTGATTCGCCGATGTTATTCTCAGGTGAGGATCAGCGCCCCTCGTCTGTAGAAGGTGGCTTGGTCTTATTCGGCGGATCAGAAGAGGAAGCTGTTGCCAATCATTCTATATCATTGACAGCCTCGGATGCAGAGGAATGAGCGTGTCCTGTAGATGATCCCAGCTCCCTTCCTCTCAAAGACTCAGCGTGGGCTGGCATAGACAGGGAGTTGATTCGCATCCTCACAAAGGCCGTGGAGGAACTAAACTTAGACTTGTCAGCTCCGGAAGAGCCCGTCTGCAGCTGCTTAGACAAGTGTTACCTGCCCAGACGCCGTCAGAATCTCCTCCCGCCAGAAACCTGGCCCGTTTTTCCCAGAAGTTCATGATGAACTCACCAGGATGTGCCGTGCCCCCTATTCAGTGCACATTCACACTGCTACTTCTGCTGCCCTCACCCCCATTGACCGCGCTGAAGAAAACTGTTATGGCAAGCTCCCCCCTCTGGAAGAAGGCGCTCGCTGCTCATCTCTGCCCTGATGGCCCCACTCTGGAGGAATCAGACATGATTCCCGAGTTGTTTCAGCTGATATCGGCAGCCTCCTGGCCGATACCATTGGAGACAGACCTCCTCTCTCAAGCAAGAGGCATAATTTTGTATCCCCGGCCCGAGCTCTGGAGCCTTCATGTTTGGCCCCTCGACGGGAGCCTTTACAGCTCCCCACGAGAGTGACTAATACCATTTTGGAGACTAGAGCCCTGTCTACGAAGTGCCTCTACACCCTTAAGTGGTCAGATTTTTCTGACTGGTGTGCAGCACGGAATGAGGACCCATTCTGTTTTGTTAACCTTTCTGCTGGATAAGGGATGTATCCCATCCACACTCAAAGAATATGTGGAAGCCATCGCGGCGAATCATGCTCTCATGGCTGGCCAGTCAGACGGCAGATATGATCTTGTCATTAATATTTTGAGGGCAGCTTGGAGATTGAATCTGCCTTGTCCGCATACTGTGCCGACCTGAGACTTATCCATAGTCCTCCCTTCGAGCCGCTCCAGTCCTCCCTTCTTTTGGCTTAAGCATCGATCAAAGGAGTGGACGACCAGTGGTCAGTGCTTCATGCCTTGAGTTTGGGCCTTATGACTGTAGTGTCGTTGTCAAACCAAAACACGGCTATGTGCCTAAAGTGCTCTCCATTCCATTCAGAGCACAAAGTCATTAGCCTTCTAGCTGTTCTTAATTCAGAGAATGAGCAGGGTCCCAATCCACTCTGTCTGGTTCAGGCTCTCAGTGTATGTTGAGCACTCTGGCCCATTTCGGCACTCAGAGCAGCTCTCTGTTTGCTTCGGAGGCCGCTCTAAAGGGCTGCCAGTTACAATGCAGAGACTATCTCGCTGGATATTTGACGTTATAGCCTTGGCTTACGCCTCAGCAGGCTTTCAGTGTTCTGTCGGAGTGAGGGCCCACTCCACCAGAGGAATGGCCTCCTCCTGGGCTTGGTACAGCAGTTTCAATTGGTGATATATGTGCGGCAGCCGGCTGGTCTTTGCTGTCTGGATGTCCCTGCCCTTCAGGCATGGTTTTTGTCAGCTTAATTTACCTAATTTCCTATATAAGTGGAGAAGGTCTTGTTATGCAGACCCCAGCCTGTTGGCTTGGTTCTCACATTTGGCTCATGCTTTTTAGGAGCCCTCATTACGGGCGCTCCGGGGCTGGGCTCACAGAGCAGCTTCGTTCTGCACTTGCTTATAGTACAGTGCTATTGGATGCTTTCCCCATTAGCGTACAAAGCTATGGGGAACGTTCGAAAGGGAATGCTCCGGTTTCTACCAATATCTGTTCGTACCATGATAACCTCTTTAATCCAACATTTCGTTGCATGTGAATCCGCACAGCTCATGCTACCAGTGTAAATGCTGTAACCTGTTTAATATAGAGGTCGAAATGAAAACACATTCACACAATATGGTAATCATGAGATCAATTAAATTCAAGATGTTGTCTTCTTAACTATGTTAATGCCACCATGTATGACCTGCAACCTATTTTTGGCTTGCGACTTCACTGCCATTTGCCTGTGACAGCAGAAAGAGAAGCTCTGTTTTGAAAGCACATGAAGCTAAGCAACAGCATCAACACACATTAGAGATGTTTTATGAGGTCTGACAGCCAGTGTCTCACCTGGATCAGATGATGATCAACACAGGAACATGAACACGGCTCTGGGAATCATCAGTGTTCAGACACTTCAGTCTTTCAAACAAGCGCTGGGTACTGGATGAGGACACGTTCACTACAGGCCTTCTGTGATACACTACCACTTTAAAGCTTGGGGTAAGTTTTGTATGCATGTATGCATTTATTTATTAAAATTAGAAATTAATACTTTTATCCAAAAGAATGCAAAAGTGAAATTAAAGACATTTATAATAGTTACAAAATATTTATATTTCAAATAAATGCTGTTTTAACTTTCTAATAGTCCGAGACTCCTGAAAAAAATCATGGTTTCCATAAAAATATGAAGCAGCAGGAACTGTTTTCAACTATTTTGTCTTAAGAGCAATGTAAGGACAAAATCTTGGGACTGAAATGTTCATCTGCATCTAGCATCAACTTCTGGACATTTTGCACACATTTAGGACATTAGCACCAACAGATTAGAGATGCACTAGCGCCCCTACTGACCCTCAGTCAGATGGAGCAGAAGATATAGGGATAGTTACAGGGTTGCAGCTCTTTTTTTCTGTCTGCATAATAAAAGTGAGTGGAGTCCAAGTCCAGTGTTGTTTTGGACCCCATTGACTTTAATTGTGTGCAGGACAAACGGAGTTCTTCTGCAATCATTTAGACAAAATTCATAAATTACAATTTCACTTTTGGGTGAACTATCCATTAAAGAAACAGGCTGCAGAACAACACTACTAAAGTAATTTAAGTCGCCAATTCTAATACAAGTTCATTTTAATATCATTATCAACCCTACTCTTCTGTAGGTTTCAGGTTTGGCTAGTTAGCGTGGGTCATTTAGCCTCTGCTGGGAGATGCTCCTCCACATATATGAACAAAAACTAAAGCATTCTGAGTGAAAACTGTTTCTACACCATATTTTTTTTTCAGTGTACCAAGTATTTTTTTCCTGCCATTACAAATGAACCTCCTTGACTCCAATAAATCAATTCAAACAGAGAGAAAGGTAAAGATAGTGTTTTATTAGTTCTTTTATTTAGTCTTGGTTTATCTGGAAGGTCGAGTCGATCCCATGCTGTGTCTCCATGAGTAGACGGGTGCTTGTTGGCTTCAGGCAGATTTAGCAGTAGTACAAATCAGATTCAAGTTACATGTACTGAAGAAACAGAAGAAATACACGAGGATGCAGACAGAAGAGAGAGAGAGTCAGACCCAGAGTAGACACACAAAGAAATCCTGGCAACACTTTACAAAGTCTCATTTGTTAACATTAGTTAATGTATTAACTAACATGAACTAGAAATTAGCAGAATATTTGTTAACTTGCTTAACTTTACAGTCTCCTTGTTGCACAATACTGTACGCAATAACAGTACTGTGCATAATTACAAGCAACTAACCTTAAATTCTATAGCAAATACATGTCAATTAATATAACAGTACTTAATTGCATAATAACAGTGTAACTAGGACACCTTAAAATAGTGTAATCAAATTTAATAGCATTTTTTTTTAACGATTGTTTATTTATTCATGCTAATTCGAGCACATTAACTATAACTTGATTTTAAAAATGTATTAGTAAGTGTTAAAATTGAACTCCGATTAATGAATGACTAAATGTAAATGTTTAAGTATTGTTCATTGTTAACTCGTGCTGATATTAACAAATAAAACCTTATTGTAAAGTGTCACCAAAACCCCTAACTAGAGCTTCACTTCATACTCAACTGAAGGAAAACTAATGCATCTGATCTTGAGAAATGTTTTTTCCTCCCTTTAAAACACAAATAGCTCTATAGCAATATTTCTGCAGCAGCAGCCTCTGAATAACGATGAGGCGAGGGTTGCATTCATTTCCGAAAAGCCTGCAAAGCATTATAGTTACAGACCACATCACACAATACCACAGACAGACAACCTGCTGACCAAAAAACCAAAAAACACTTCGCTTTGTGAGGAAATGTTTGTGAGGGTGAATTTATGATAAACAGCTCAAGTTTCAACTCCTCAAGAAAATAAGAATAAATGCCTCCAATAATGACCACTGAGCTCAAGAACTGACAGAACAACACTGATGAAGAAATATGCAAATGCACACGTGTAATAAAAGCGTGATTCTCAAGGATTTTGCAACAGGTAGTAAAACCAAACCTTACAGAGGAAACTCTCCATTCTGGCCTCATGTAATCATATAAGATCTAAGTGAAACACTTAAGATAAAAAAAAAAAATACAATACAACCCTAAAACCCCCTAAAAATATACACTACCGGTCAAAAGTTTGGAATAATTGGGATTGTTTGTGAAAGAAGACATCTCTTCTGCTCAATAAGACTGCATTTATTTGATGAAAAATGCAGTGATATGAAATATTATTACAAATTTAAATAATTGTTTTCTATTTGAATATATTTTAAGATTTCTTCAGCATTTATTTGAAGAAAAAAAATCTTTTACAAAATTATAAATATATGTACTGTCACTTTTGATCAATTTAATGTGCCCTTGAGCACCAGTAATACACCATCAATAATAATTGAGCAGCAAATCAGCATATATTAGAATGATTTCTGAAGGATCATGTGACAATGAAGACTGGAGTAATGATGCTGAAAATTCAGCTTTGATCACAGAAATAAATTACATTTTAACATATATTCACATAGAAAACAGCTGTTTTAAATTGTAATGATATTTCACTGTTTTTACTGTATTTTTGAACAAATAAGCGCTGCCTTGGTGAGCAGAAGAGACTTACCGTATTGGCTCGAATATAAGACGACCCCCCTTTTTCCAGATGTACCTTTTGGAAAAAGGCTTTTTAAAAACCAAATCTTGTTTTTTCTCAGGAAAACACATTTTGACATTTAAAAGTCTTAATTATTCCAAACTGGTGTAGATGGTCAAATAGGTTAAGAGCAAAGGTATGAAACAAGAAGCGAGAGGAAAGACTGATAAGTGATGGACAGAACCAGCATTCAGCATCTGATCTCTTCTCTAGGACACCATGAGCCTCCCTGAGAGACAGGGATGCATGAGAGACACAGAGAGAGAGAGAGAGACTGAGAGACACTGAGACAGCTGGAGAGAAGGGGGTTTAGCATGTTGGCGGTCACATCTCACTGCTTTTCATCCTCAGCATCTTGCAGCACCGTTTTAGTTTGTTCTTCACCTGAAAAAGAACGAGTGTTTGTTATTACAGTGGCTGCTCACTATAAGACTCCACGCCTTACATGTTTTTAAGCCTGAAACACAAAGTTGAAGTCAAACCACAGCACACACGCTCTGAGTAAGTGCGTCTGTGAGATGCTGCAACTAGCCACAGATACTATAAACCAGCAGGTTTACAACTGGTTGACCAGGCTGTGGGCCAAAGTCTGCCCATGATCACCTTTGATTTGGTGCACCATGCCTTATTACAAGAGGTGGTGAACAAGTAGGAAAACAACATGAAATTAATTAATTAGAAATGAAGATATGCTTCAATTAGTTAACCTGTCTATCTTTGAACTATAAAAACCAATATTAGTGAATTAGATTCAAGAATGTCAAAAATAAATAAATTTGTTAAATTGTTGTTGTTATTACTAATACATTTTAATATAATATAGTTGGAAATAATGCAACATTTACTTTTGTCCCATGGCCCTTAATTAAGTTGGATTTTGATTTTTGATCTTTAGGTTTGATCGACCACACGACATGACAAAACGTAAAATGTATCTTGCCTTATAAAGGGCACTTCAAAGTTATCAATCAATCAGAATGGACCCTACATAATACACGCTCCTTGTTTTATTGTGTATGATTCAGCACGAGTTACTGCATTGAGATAATTCATTTTCAGTATTCATCAATAAATGCACACGTATAGAATTCTGAAATAAGAATAATAAATAATAACAACATTTTTAATAATAGGCTTATGCTCTAAATTACACAAAAATAATAAATATAAAAAATATTTAAAAAATTTTTTTTCTTTTTGACAGTGTATCTAATAACAGAAATAATTTCACCTAAATTAAAGTAAAATCTCTATTTCTCTAGCTAATTTTTTTTTTCTTTTCTTTTTGACAGTGTATCTAATAACAGAAATAATTTCACCTAAATTAAAGTAAAATCTCTATTTCTCTAGCTGGAACAAAGAAATTGAAACCTTTTAAAAAAAACAATTACCAAAGACGGTTGACTTTTTTTATCAAACAAATCATACATTCTGACTGAATGAGCCACGCTTGAAGCTGAATGCATAGACGGTGTGCTTTTGACCACAAATTCTATATTAATGTGTTCAAATGTGTTACATAATGAACTATTCTTATCATTAATATACAAAAGCATGTCAGTGCCATCTGACGTGTCTGTGGATGACGACTGACGCAAATACTAACACTTCCGCAGGGGTTTCGGTTTTCTTCAATCCTTCACATTCACGCCCAAGAAACTTTGTTTTAATTAAACATAACTGTATTTAATACATATCTTTAACACCATGATTAATACATGGCAGTATCTTTTTTCCATGACGAAAACCATAGTTGAGTTATTAAAAATGATGGAAACACGAAGAAAATTATAGAAATAGAAACTAAATGATATTTAATATCCACTTTTCCAACATTCTAAAATTAAATTTGAAGTAACTTATGCTATGTTTATAGATAAACAATGCATTCATTTCTAGACAAAGATGTTTTTTAAATTAACTTTTAATTGTTTTAATCACTATACCAGTAACTTTTTCACAACGTAAACCATATTCGTGTTTTAAAAAATTATAGAAACTATAAATTATAGAAATAGAAAATAGATATTTAGGTACCATTTGATTAAAACCTTTTGAAGAGCATCAACAGAGTAAAACAATTTGGCAATAATGCTATACTTAATTGCAGTCGATCAATGCAATATTTTTAGTCCAAGATTTTTTTTTAATACTAAAATAAATTGTTTAACACCATTCCAGTTTTTTTTCCACAATAAAAACATACTTGCATTATTAAAAATTGCACATTATAATAATACTTTTACATTATAGAAATAGAAAATGAAATTAAATACATTTAAGACTTGTTTTTCCTAAAAATTCTAACAAAAAATTAACTACCTATTCAAGGGTATCCACTGAATAAAATTTCCTTAAAGGAGTAGAAATATTACAATACAATAAAACATTTTGAATTTGATTAAAAAAAGGTAACACTTTATTTCAAATTATTAAAGAACCTTTGATAACTAATGAAAATTGTTGTTTTTTTGTTACTTTATTTTAAGGTGTCCTTGTTACATCTGTTACATGTACTTACTATTATAATAACAATAAATGATGCATAATTACATGCAAGTAACCCTAAACCAAACCATATAGTAAATACATGTAGTTAATTAATATTACTCTGTACTTAAATGTATAATTACACTGTAACAAGGACACCTTAAAATAAAGTAACCAAAAAAAAAACCTTTTCATTAAAGTTATCAAAGGTTCTTTAATAATTTGTTATTTTACTGAATCTATCTTTTTTTGTATTTCAAACTACAGCATTTGGGATTACATGGCTTGTGGCCTTATTTTGGTCCCTTCCCCAATCTGTTAACTTATAGTTTAGTTGTTTTACTAAAAAAAAACAAGGCAAATAGTGCTTGATTTGAAACGGATTTTTGCAGTGCACAGAACTTTGTTCTGAAATGCACAGTTATTTTATTACAGCTGCTTTAAGACACGCATGCCTCACCGTCTCCCTGTGTGTCTGAGGTCCAGAGCGTCAGGTTGTCCCGTAACAGCTGCATGATGAGCGTCGAGTCCTTGTAACTGTCCTCACTCAGCGTGTCCAGCTCCGCTATCGCATCGTCAAACGCCGCCTTCGCCAACCTGTTGGAGGAGCGAGAGGAGAGTCAGACTGGCTTTATCAGAGGGGGTTCTGTGCTTATCAACCAGGGGCTGCAGGATGAAGTATTAAAATAATAAAACATTAATAAAATAAAAATAATTCAATTAACTATTGTCACTGCTCATCCATAGGTTTCTGTGCATATTAATACGGGACATTACACAGTTTAAGTGAGGACAGAAGTAGCCCAACCTGCAGGCGCGGTCGGGGGAATTAAGGATCTCGAAGTAGAAGACGGAGAAGTTGAGAGCGAGGCCGAGCCGGATGGGATGTGTGGGCGGGAGCTCAATCATGGCAATGTCACTGGCAGCTTTATACGCCACCAAACTGTTCTCCGCTGCTTCCTTCCTGTCATTACCCGTGGCAAACTCTGCTAGGTACCTGTGGTAGTCGCCCTTCCTGCACACACACACACACACACACACACACACACACAATAAACACCAAGTGTGTGTCAAAAGACTCATTATCTTCTTATTAGCTACAATTACTATTCTAAGCTCTTGCTGTCAGAAATGTGTTCAAAAATACACAAAACCACTATAATGAATAAAGCAGACTACTATTGGCTGGAATATTGAAATGCATACTATCCAATGTTTTTTTTTTTTTGTGAAAACAAAAAATAAAAAAAGCATTATGCACTTAAAGGGACAGCTCACCCAAAAATGTCCAGTTCACAAACAAATCATTCTTTTGAACCGGTTCTTTTTCAAAATGAGCCAAAATACTGGTGTATATCCGATCCTATGATGAATGAACCGATTCAGTGCTCCAGTTACTCCTACAGTCACTGAACTGAGGAAACAGTTCGACTCGAACCAAAGACCGATGAGACGCTGATATGCGCAGACGTGAACAAAGCAATTGAATGAAGAGGCCAAATTAAAGTTTTTATGGTTTCTCATTGTTTATATAAAAAGGTGGGATGATGAAGACTAGTTTATTATGATTTAGACATGCAAAACATCCACGTTTTACATCATTACTGTGTGCTTTAATAATATAAATGCATATGCATTACATCACTGCATGATTATGTAAACAAACTGGTGAATCAGTTCATTGAAACGAACTGTCCAAAAGAATCGTATTTCCCCGTTTGCCTGAGGCTCTGGATTCAGGTAATAATGTTATATATAATGTTCCGTTTCTTGCACAGACTGATTGCTTCGCTTCATAAGATCTCAGTATATCACCAGGAGCCACAGGTATTAATTTTGTGTTACCATTTGTTTTTTTAACTCTCAAAGTCATGGTAGTCATTTACTTGCATTTTATGAATCACCAAGGACTTATAAAGTCCTAAATGCATGTAAATGCAATCACAATAACATGTTTAGTAATGCAAACAAGAACATGCATGCATTTAGGACTTTATAGGTCTCTTAGATGGGCGAGGTTCTGTGTGTTAAATACATGACAACTGGCTTTATTTCTGTAGAGCATGGCACGATTCCCTCATGTAGGTCATGGATTTGATTCCCAAGAAACATGCATAATTATTAAATGTATACCTTGAAGCATACTAATCATGCTCACACGCACTTTGATTTGTCAAACACCTACATTTTGTAGTAGAAAACTTTGGATTCTCCTGTGTTGGCTGCAGGAATGAGGTGTTTGTCCAGTACATCCAGTATGTCATTGCAAACAGATTTCAGCTCATTCTCAACCTGCAAAACGTAAGAGGAGAAACCACAGAGTAATAATGGCATCATGCACATCTAGATTACTGCACACATTACCGTCTCTGAGCCATAGAGCTCACAGCTCGAGGCATTTCAAATTATGGACTGACGTATTAAAGTATTATAAAAGAAAAAGCATTAAGCTATTATTTAAATGTTTATTAATAGGTTTAAAACATGAATATTGTGTTTTTAAAACTACCAGCTAATTAATCGGTTACATAATGTAAGGAAAAATTTGTTTCACTTAAATGTATGGTTCTTCTGTAATTCTGTGGTGTTAATTATTATTGTGCTATTTATTTTCACGTAGCATCAATATTTTGGTCAGGTCAATTTTAGAACTTCTATCATTAATTATGAAACATTGGTTTTGGTAGATTTCAGATTTTACAGATTTGGTACAGGTACGTTTCTTTGTTTACTAACTTTTGCAAGGATGGGAACATTCTAGAGGTTTGTGTAACATTCTGGAATATTCTAGTGCTTTCTGGAACACTCCAGAACCTTGTGGGACTGGTCATAAAAGACAAAAATCATACAACGAACAAACACTTTTGAAGTTTTGGACGAATAGCTCAGTATTATGCATGTACCATGTCATTTTTATGCTCGAGTAATAACAGATCAGCTTGTATAAGTTGTAAAAATATGTATTTTTTTGTTTTTCTTGAGCACTATTAATAATGATACACAAAAAGTAATGTGCTTTTCATATTCAGCATGTCAAACTTCATAAAGGAACATTAACTCTTTCCCCGCCAGCATTTTTGAAAAAAGTTGCCAGCCACCGCCAGCGATTTTGATGATTTTCACTCAAATTTTTTGAAAATCACTTGAATTTTGGTGAAGGTCACTCAAAATGATTACAGTGTAAGAAATTATAACCACTGGTTTAGGTTTATTTTTTCATATAAACAATATGCCAATTCACTCCAGATGCTCAGGAGTTTAGTCTCCATGCAGTCTCACCGCTTGTCTGTATTCGCGGATCATTTTGAGTTTGCCTTCTCCTCCCTTGCTCTCCTCTTTCTGCTCAATGCTGCTGATGATCCTCCAGGAGGCTCGTCGAGCTCCAATCACGTTCTTATACGCCACCGACAACAGGTTTCTCTCCTCTACTGTGAGCTCGGTGTCCTTTCCTGCAACGCTCTTCATAGACTCCACCATTTCTGAAACACAGAGAAGAATCATCTTAATGACACAAAGCAAACCAGTCATCAAAGATCTGGAGTGCAAAGGGAAAAAGCCACAAATTTAGTACTACATAAAATTGAATGCCTGAGTGGTTTAACAAGAAAGTTAATGTCAAAAGTAGTAAGTTCAGATTTCATTAATGTTTGAAGCAGATGCTAGTTTAATACTAGGGTTTAGAAAAGCACACTCTCATTTAGCTCAAGACATTTTTCTTCCTAAATTTAGTTTAACTGTTAAAGTCTCAATGACACAAAAATAGTGACAGATCTTTTTTTTTTACATATATTGTGATGTGCATAATAACATTAAAGTATAGCCTATATAAGCAGAGATCAACCAATAACTGGTGGTTTTCCCAACATTTAAGCATTTTTTCATAATAGGATATCGGTTTTGTAGCATTGGATCCACTGATTAATTTCGCCATCTTGTGGGTGTTTTAAGAATTTCATGTAAGACTGAAAAAAAAAAAGCCTTGCCTTGCTTTAAAGGAGACATATTATGCACCTTTTTACAATGTGTAATATAAGTCTCTGGTGTACCCAGAATGTGTCTGTGAAATTTCAGCTCAAAATACGCCACAGATCATTTATTATATCATTTTGAGTGGAAGCAGAAACGCGCTGTTTTTCGGACCTGTGTCTTTAAATGCAAATGAGCTGCTGCTCCCCGCCCCCTTTTTCAGGCAAGATTTACATGTTGCCTGCTGTACTTGGTAATGTATCAAAGCTAAAATGTTTGTATCTATCCAGCTACAGGTTTGTTAGTGTCTATATGACAAATCTGTCTAACTATATAGATTCATTGTAAAAACCTTCAAACTTGAAGCTTTTAAAAGCAAATTAATAGGTCAACCTTAATCCGTGTATCATTCGATCATTCGTTTTTTTATTTAATACTGAAAGTAGAAAAATGAGAAAACGGCTCCTTTTTCGTTCATGGGTGGCAAAATGAATAAACAGCTTGAATATTTGATTTCTACATGTGGGCGGGAATTAAACGTCATTTTGACTGACAACCGGAGAACAACAGATCTTGTGTTTTATTAAAATTGATCATAATTGATATCTCAAAAGGATATGCAATGGCAATAATTGCGATGGGTTAAATAAACTCAATAAGCAGACAGACACCCTACAGTCAAGCGCAGAAATGCAGTTTAAATTAATATTGAGTACTGATTGACGTTCACTTGGATTTTTTGATATTAAACCAAAAAAACGAATGATCGAATGATACACGGATTAACCTTATCCATCTACTTCTCTTTTTTTCAAAGTGTCATTCTCAATAGTCCATGAAAAAAGTACAGTTCATAATTGTAGAGGTTTCTAAAAATGTGCGAAATTGCACTGTTAATTATCCCCTCTGTCATACTTAATGACACTTATTTAAACACTATGCATTGCCCCACACGTGTCCATAAAAACACTGATACAGTAAAAACATCCAATATATTTGATCAACCCACATTCAATAAGAACAGCTGGATTCGGCCTAGTCATTATTGCATCACCTAAAATCTGGACCCAGTCAGATTTGTTTTTATTCAGGTCATTTGTAGCGAAATGAAAACAATGTATCATTCAGTGCGTGTTTAAACGCTGCATATTCTTCGAATCGCATGCTCTCAGATCAAAGTTTCCAGCAATGCAACTAATTCTAGTAACGTTAGCGGTTACAATATCAGATTAACCATCCATAGACAGCTTTTAGCAACGTGAGCACAGATCAACATTTACTTTAGTTCATTAATAACAATGCAGAGGTTGCGTTGAGCTAGTTTAGGCCTTTCCAGACAACAGCTCTCCTGGATTTTTCTTCCCATGTCGCCTGGACAGAGACGCGTGAACGGATAACGCTTCGTTTTTGGGTTCAAAACACAATTTTATCAGTAATACGACATCCCTCTTGTTCATTCTCTGTTGTAATTCAAATGCGTGACAACACAATTTGCCAAAAATATCAACTCACCATCGTATCTCTCGGCTTGTTCTGCTAGTTTAGCCTGGTAAACCAAGTGCTCTTGATCTGCCATGGTTACCGGGGACCGGGAGGAGGTGGAAAAGTGAAGGTAAGAGACGCTGTTTGTTTGTGCAAACGGATGCAAAGTAACAGCAGCTTAAAATCCTCGTATACTAACGTTACCGGCGACCAAATATGGCGACAAAACTCCATCCGGGAAGTTCGCTCTGCGAGTCCTGCGCACTTCCTTCGCGACTTTGCCTGAATTTTCCTTTTGTGACGTTCGTACAACAACAAAAAAAAAACCGTCTATGGCAAGCCGTTTAGTCATTTAAAGCTTCAGTAGCCGTAAATTAGATTTTACTTGTCGAAATTTCAATTCCACATACCTGCTAGCGATTATGAAAAGTCAAGATATTTGTAATCCAATTATGACTTGTCATACTGTAATTTATATTGAATCCCTAATTGTTTTCTAATTACATCTTAATCTTTTCATCATTAAAGATATCCAGAATGTATTTTTGATACCTGAAATTAATACATTACTATTCAAAATAGCCTAACTTTGTAGATATATATTTGAATTTGAGCAGTCAAAACTTAATATTTTAAATGTAAAACTCAAAATTACTCAAATATGTTATTTACAGGATAAAAAGTAAAAACCCTAACCCAGTGTAGTCATTCATTTCTATAAATAAGATGTTATATGGCAAGCCAATTTATAATTTAATGCTTTAGTTTGACAATTACATTTTAGATTGTTACAAATGTTTTGACAAGTGACTAATAAGATGGTTTATCATAGTTTCAAGCATGTAATATTTCATATTTATATGAAATTGTAAGGCATTTGAGAAGTAGGAAGAAAATGAAGGCATGGTAAAATGTTTCCAAGTCAGTTTTAATCCGATTTTCACATAAGAAAAAGAAAAGACTGAAACCCTGTACTATGTTTATCACTCATATTAAAAGGATAGTTCACCCAAAAAATGAAAATTCAAACATTATTTACTCACCCTGGTGTTCTTCTAATAAAACTGTAACATAAAGTGTATGCAGCTTATGCAACCTTTCAGAGCCCACTCACTTCAGAATGACTCCGCTCTTACCATTCAGCTGTTTTAACATAGAAATGTTGAGAACTTTTGCATATGGATGCAAGAAATTTAAAAGGAGAAGAAGGTAAGTAAAAACCTTGCTAATAAATTCTCTGCTCATCCTTTCTGAAAGATTACGAAAGTCTGATACTAAATGGTCTGCCATCTCTCCTTGGTCATTTATTTACTTAACTCAATTTTACAATGAATGCAAAAGCAAAATTAAAGTTAACCCATTGCAAATTTATTTAGTGCAAAAGACCCTTGCCCTTTCACTGGTCATCTGTGGAGAGGCACTAAGTTGCACCTATTGACAGAAGAATAAAAATGAAAAAAGAGTTATTTGAAGCCTTTACATTTTCCTAATTAAATTGAATAAATACAATAAAGACATTACTTACCCCAGTAGTCCTCTACCAGACCATTGCTTCGGAGTCAAATTAAGATGTTCTTCTTGTCCACTTCGAATTACTCCAACACGTATGGATTTCTAAAGTAAACAGAAATTAACAAAGACAAAATTAAACTGAATCATGTAGTATATGATCAGGAATGCAACGTATTCAAAAGAATAAGTGAATGCGCTACAGTTTTAACTGAAAGGAAAGAGTTTGGAGGTACAACAAACCCCTTCACTGTGTTGGACAACAGAAGCGACGTCACGCAGATTCCTGAAGTTTTGTGTATTTATGGACCCAAACTCTATAATCTCATCACCGACTCGCAAACCCTACAAACAGAGGAGAACAGAAATCTATTTTAAACTCTCTAGTTGCATCATCAGTTTCTGTATAGACTTAAGTACTACTATGAAATGAAATAAACCTTGCAATCAGCAACTTAGAAGAACATAATTAACATGTCGTCAGTATAATGTAATCATTTTAAATATACAGGATCTTAAAGTCAACATGAAAGCTTTTACAAGCTGCAACCTATCTAAGGTTGCATATTCATTTACAAGCAAAGCTTTTTAACTTTTAAGTTAGAAGTGGGGCACACACTCACGGCCTGAAAAGCAGGGGAGCCCTGTGTTACGGCATCTACCAGTGCGAATGGGGCTGGCAGAGACACGGTCGGCTCAGTGACTTCCATTTCTGTCTCATCTTTCTCATGTTTGACCCTTGCTGTTGCATGCAGATTATGAAGTGCCTCCTCGATATCCACCATGATAGCCTTATGATCATTCTGTAAACCTTAAAAAAAATTATATTTAAAAAAATTAAGAACTTGAAAAGCTACAAAAATGGCAAATGATTAGTGTATATATATATATATATAGAGAGAGAGAGAGAGAGAGAGAAGCAAGTCAGCATATCAGAATGATTTCTGAAGATCATGTGACACTGAAGACTGGAGTAATGATGCTGAAAATTCAGCTTTGATCACAGAAATAAATTATATTTGAACATATATTCACATAGAAACTATGGAAGCCCGTTTCCGCCACTGAATAAAAAAAAATAAATTAAAAAAAAAAGGGAATTGCGACTTTTTATCTCACAATTCTGACTTTTTTTCACAGAATTGTGAGATATAAACTCGCAATTCAGAAACTATGGAAGCCCGTTTCCGCCACTGAATAAAAATAAATAAATAAAAAAAAAAAGGGAATTGCGACTTTTTATCTCACAATTCTGACTTTTTTTCACAGAATTGTGAGATATAAACTCGCAACAGTTATTTTAAACTGTAAAAATACTTTACAATATTATCGATTTTACTGTATTTTTGATCAAATAATTGCAGCCTTGGTGAGAGAAGAGACTTCTTTCAAAAACGTTAAGAAATCTTAATTATTACAAACATTTGACAGGTAGTGTATATTAGGGCTGGGCGATATAGCTAAAAAATGTATCAACGATATAATGTTTCACATCGTTCTGTATCGATAATTATTGACATTTTTATAACCTTTTTTAAAACAGTTTTTAATTTACCCAATTTATTGAGACAAACATATTCTTTTTGTTTTAACAGTCAAACACAAAATAAAATTTAAACAAATATCTCCTTATGTGTTATATGCAGATTAAATAAGTCTTATGGAAACTTTTGTCTTGTCTCCCGAGGCCACAAGAGGGCGCAATGAGCAAAACAATACAGCGTATTAAATTGTCAATGCAATGAAATAACTGTCCATAAAAAACGTGCATAACGTCTAAATTAATATACATAAATCAAATATAATTTCGTAAATTGCATAAACAATTATGAACAAAACAGCATCACGTATTTATGCATTGCTTAAT
>NW_015632728.1:309188-327432 GCF_001515625.1 Sinocyclocheilus rhinocerous
ATATACATAAATCAAATAAAATTTCGTAAATTGGGTAAACAATTATGAACAAAACAGCATCATGTATTTATGCATTGCATAAATAAAAAAAGAGTCGAATCGCCGATCACACAGATTGCCTTTAAAAACATAAGAGACGCAGTGAAAAGGAATAAACCTCCACAAATTCGCGACGTGTTTTCTAAACATATAAACTGTTTTAACTTTGCATGGCTACATCTCTTGTGTGACATACGAGTGCAGCAGTCGTATTTGTCCACCTAAAAATGCACTGAATATGCATCTGTGTGAATGGCTTGGTTTCGGTTTTAACCTAATCAAGATCTTCTAAGCATTGAGCTTCTATATTTCTCTAATATTTTGAATGAATAACGCAGCAGCGGCGCGTCTCGTGGGCTAGACTAACAAAACATTAAAATGCAACAAACTCACTTACGCACACCTAACATTCGACTGTACCATTTTTGCATTCAAATGCAATTTTTATTTTAAATTCGACTAATATTAATTTTTTTATTCACAATCTCCTCATCACAGGCAGGCACAGCACTCATGTTCGTGTTTGTGTGTGCTGTCTGCGTCACTCATAGCACGTGCCTATTTCGTGCGCTATATCGAACATTTTTTCTATCGTTATTGATGGAGTACCGTCGATAAATATCGATACTGTTTTATCGCCCAGGCCTAGTGTATATATAAAGAGAGAGAGACAGTTGTTTATGAAATATTGTAATCAGATCTTGTAATTTTGAGGGTTTTTCTGTACAATGACACCAATATTTGCATTGCTATACATGTGTAGCGTGTACATGAACTTCAGTATGTCAAATTATTGTCAGGTGAAATTATTGTTACACTGAATGTCATTTTAGTGGGTGTTTTCTGCAAATCATCACATGAAATGCTTAGAAAAAAATAAAATTAAGGACACATTCTAATATACAAAAATACAAATAATGCTGGATTCAAATGTTATTGTTTTGATGCTTGAAAATCCTTTTTCATCTTTTACCCATTTATATACAATTATACATGTCCAAAAGCCAATACTATTATCTTGATACTTTTTGTGTTCACTAACATGAAATGGCGTAAGTACATTCATCACAATCATCTAACACACAGGTGAAAAATTTACTCACAGGAGATATTGTGCCTTGCTGTTCGGACCTTGTACAAATCCACATCTGCACGAGGAAAGCCTTCCACATCAACCAGAGGAGCATCCATGCCTACACCGGCCTGCTGTGCAAACACACACACACACCTTATGAAGAAATTTCTTTAGAAGACTTAAAAAAAAAAAATAAATAAATAATATATATATATATATTAGGGCTGGGTAAAAAATATCGATATCTCGATTATAATCGATTCGCATTTTTACGAAACGATATCGATTCTTATCCCAAGAATCGATTAGTCTAGCCTGTTTTCAGTTAATGGACGGAACATTGAAGGGCACCTCCCATCCAATAAATCGCAATAAGCATTGTGCTTTGGTACTTTTAATATGAAAAAGTCTCAGATTTCAAATTCTGTCCATTGTATTGCAGTATTCAAACAATAAATGCCATTTTGGCACTGTTTAATGTGGAGTGACAGATCGCTGTAGAGCCTCAGTTCAGTAAAAGCGGCAGCACGAGGCGCACGTGAACTAATTATCTCCTCCACATTAATACCAGTTTCTATGGGAAGTCAAACACAACGAAAGTGGGACGAAACAACATATTCGGTGACCATAAACTCATTAATCAGATAGAACAATAAACTGTAGAGAGGGGCATTTTGCTAAATATATGCACCATATAATATATTCATTATAACTTTTACTGTTCTTCAATGTTTAATAAATTTTTTTATGACAGCCACCATTTTAATGTTTATATTTAAAAAAACGAATTCAAGTAGAAATATTATTATGTAATTGTAAAATGTAATTTTATTATAAAAACTTGATTAAGTGTAATTTAAGAAGTTGTATAGCCTAAACAATCAGTCAGTTTTAACCTTCAATATTATAGTAATGTAGTACCAACTGACTCTCATGTATATTTTACAGCATTAGTTGAGAGATTTTTTTTTCCTTGAGAAAATTTTGCATGTGTACCAGATATATATCCAAAATAATCAATATTGAATCGAATCGAAAGCTTGTGAATGAGAATCGAATCGTGAAATTTGTGTCAAAACCCAGCCCTAATATATATATATATATATATATATATTCCAAATGTGTTAGTATAACAACACCTTATTTCTTTGTGACTGAAGGACTAGGTCCCCTGCTGCGTAATATTAAATGAAAACATATCAGCTAGCAATATGGCGATAAGCTGGCTATAATAAACTATATTACAAATGTATGGCCAAAACCCAGCCATTGAGCCAACTGAGAGTGCGGACCAACCACAGTCTAATCGAATGTCTGAATGCATAGAGTCAGATTTTATTTGTTTTTAATTTTTTCTAATTGATATCTGAACATTCTACCAATAAAAATAGCATTAAATCAATTTTGCAAATGTGAGAAGTGCAGAGTGGGCTTATAAGGTACATGGGTCAATGACAATTTTGTCCCATCTATTATTCAAAATTGATTGGTGGGAACAGGAACAGATAATATAGAGATGTCTTTTATTTAATGTAAAAAAAAAAAAAAAAGTATTTGAAAATTGAACAAAAAGATTAAAGTTCAAGACTACTTAATAATGTACTTAATGTAAAAAAAAAAAGATTGAAATACAAAACTATTGATTTAAATGTATAGAAACAAATAACAAAATGTATAAAAAATATGTTGTTTAGGCAGACCAACACTTCTGTTAGTCCTTACGAAAATTAACCATGGTTTTATTATGGTAGAAGTGTAGTAACCATGTTTTTTGGTAGATTACTATTTGTAGAACCACAGATTTACTACCATTTTTAATACCATTTTTAAAATATGGTTAATGTAGCAAAACCATGGTTAAATTGTAGTTTAACCATATTAACCTTTTTTTTTGTTGGGGGGGTATTTGTAGTATGGGTAATTTTCGTGAGGGAATTTGAGAATTTACAACATTGAAAACTTTGTGTGCATACTGTATATTTATGTTTTAATTTGGGAAACATATTTTGTAAATGTATTACTACATTTTATGCATGTAAATTTTTGCATGTGTGCGTCATATTCTGTCCTTGTATTAATTTTGGCATTAATCTGACTCCATACAAACCAGTTTGTTTAAGATGCTGTATTTCACTGTTTTGGTGAACCATTTAATAAAATAAAACTGTACAGTATAAATGTCATTTATATTTAGCCATCACGTTACGTATTTCCCTCATTATTGCCGTTCTTGTTTACACATTAAACGCTCTCCAAACGCAGTCAAACTACGTAAGGCACGATACATGAACGTAATTTACGAGCGCCAAAGCTGTATTTGGTCGTTTCATCGTCAAGATATAAACGGTTAAACTTTTAATATCGTTGCGTTCAAATCCACTCCATTTGTTGTGCTGCAAAGAACGCGTTCTGTGAGAACGACCTAATAAACAGCTTCCAAGCAGCCAATATTGAGTGTATCTTTTGAGTTTAATGACAAAACATATTTAAATTCATAGATATTAATATCTATGGTTTGAACTTACGGTTTGGAGCATGTCGTAGTATGCTTTAATTTGCTCTTCAATATCATCCTTTCTTTTTATTAGCAGTCGAGCATCCTCTTCGGTAACATTTGGCTCAACAGCGTTGTTTTCCTCTGTCATTTTCATGACAATTGCTGCCAAAAAGCAACGGAATGGTCTTTATTAAAGTAATATCTAAGTGTTCATTAATTATAGATTTGGGGTATTTTATTTCAATAAATCTTCCAAATGATTCAACAGAAGCAATGGAAAGTAGTTGTTACTGATCCTATTTCTTCTGTGGATTCACTGCCGGGTTGCAAACGAACTAAACGATGCATTACTGCTATCTATGTGTCGGAGTGTGAATCTGACATGGAAAAAAAAAACACTAGATAAATCGAGGAAGATGTTCATTTTTGCGTTAACTCTCTCTTCAAAGTCACATTTAAAGGGATTTCGTATGAAAGAACAAAACTGCAAAAAATAACAAATAATTGAATGATGAAATGTCAACGACAAATAAACTGCAGTAGTTAAAATAAATAATGCTAAATGGTAATTGTATTAAACTTTTCAAACAATTTAGAAATACATGTATTACTTTACAAATTTACTAATGTATTAGGCTATTCGTTGAATTAGTAGCCTAATAATAGTTTAATTATGGACCTTGAAATCCATAGGGACTCCAATCTTTTTTGTAATCCATTTATTTACAAGAATTGTTCTAAAAAAGCGATTCACTAGAACGAATCGGACTTTCGAAAGCTACGTATGAAGACAGACGAACTGAATTGGACTTTCCAAATAGGTCCGTTTCGGATGAACCGATTCACTCGAATGATTCGAACCTTCTAAAGTTACACATAAAGAGGACCGTCTAGAAGATATTTATACTGTAGATATTGCTATATTAACTATATTATATGTACACTGAAAAAAGCTTTCATGGGCAGCATAGAATGTCATGCACTTTCACAGCAAAATAAACTTTTTTTTTCTTTATTGAATAGTAAAAAAAAAAAAAAAAAAAGAAGATAATTTCTCTGGATCATTGTTTCAACACTGGTGATTCTTTTCAACTAACTTTTTTATTTATACGAAAAACAAGGCCGTAATCATGTCTAGAACATTGGGGGGACTAATTGTTTTGAGGAGAATATAAAGACCAGACCTCTAATGGTACTTATTTAAAGAAACTAAATAAATAAAGGATTTAAATGGATTTAGGGGAATAAATTAAAAGAAGAAAAAGGAACAGTAAAAGAACAAGAATAGTAATTTTTGTAAAGTAATCAATCTGAACAGCAAATAATATTTTTATTTTAAAATATGCACCCATTCAATTTCAGCTGTGTTGTTGAAAACACAAAACAGAAAAAATGCTATCGTCATAATCAATTATGAATTAGTCTACATGAATCACGTAAATGACAGACCTACTTTCCATTCAAAACTGCGGAATTTGACATAAAAAGTCGAATAGTTTGCATCACTGGTCGTTTTCGTCATAGAAGGGGAACGCTACGTTTCTTACAGTCGAGCCGACTGTTGCTATAGTAACGAACGCAACTTTCACCGCACAGGCTCTTTACTTTCAGTTTTCATTCTTACATTCAGCATTAAATGCAAGCCAAACGGGGTAAGCTTTCAACTGAACTGTATAGCCTACACAGGGGCGGATTTAGTGAATTGGGGGCCCCAGGCAAAATATAGGAATGGGGCCCTGTACATTTGCACACATTTTCCTAGATCAACCTTGAGGTTGCTTTTTTGTTGTGATGCTTGCTGCTACTCAATGGTGCCCCATAGTTGTGTCCAATGTTTCTACATTTTTCATGTGCATGTTATAATGGCTTTCTTTCATGTTGTAGACCACGAAATAGCAAATGATTTACAGTTGAGATATAGGTTTTCACAAAAACTAAATAAATTATTAAATAATAAACCTCACAATTGAGCGTTTAAACCAGGAGTGATTCAGAAGTATAAATTATTATATTAATTTAAAACGAGGTTATATGGGTGGATTTTCGCATTGATCTGAACAAAAACTACAGACTGGATTATTGAAAATGCACATTCATTCTCTGCCAGTAGGAGGCGCTTTTGGAACGTCAGAAATATAGAAAATAGAGAAATGTGTGAAAAAATATAGCCTATATTGACGAGGAAAGTCCACTGATGAGTTACCAGCATAAGCCTGTGTGCAACGGCTGTCTAGTTCTAAACTTTAAAATACATTTATTTTAACTACAAATTTTAATAAAACTGAAAAAATAATGAAAAAGCAATTATACATTTACACACCTAAGGATTATATCAACCAAAAAAGTAACTGTGTCCTCTACTTGGTTCCTTCTCATAAATGAGTAAGCGGCATTTAAAACAATTATAAACATATAATACACACTGTTTCTCAATATTTAATTACAGCTTCATATGCATAATATTTTCATCTCCTTAAAGCAGGATACACAAAAAGCATGTTCAGTCTCGTACGGTTGTCGTGGTAATAAACACCGTAAACAGCAAACGTTCGCGTGTCAGCGCTTAATGCGCATATCCTATATGAAAAGCATTTTAGGGGGCCCTTGGCTTTTGGGGGCCCAAGGCGGTCGCCTACCTTTGCCTAACGGGTAAGTCCGCCCCCTGAGCCTACATGCATTTTAGACGCTTATATTATATGCTCTTGCCCCGTCCATGCAATGAATGCACGTTATTGAATGAGCGGGGTTTTTAGAACCTTAAAATTGCTCCGGTAGCCTAAATTCAGTGGTAGGCTATGATACATATTCATGTAGCTTATTAAACTCCCCATAACTCGCAAACTCCCCATGATAGCGCGCAAATATTTCTGCCCGTTTTCGCTCGTTGTCATCCTCTGCTCTTCTGCAACAGACTGAAGCGTGAATTCAGGCAAGACAGTCATTTGGGTGGGCTCAGCCCACCCTGCCAATGCCTGGAGCCGGCCCTGGTTTAGAACGGACAGATTTAACAGAATTAATCTAATTTTCCAAAGATACATATGATACAAAGAGAACCGTTTAGAACGAATAAGAATGACTCGAATTTTCCAAAAATAAACACGAGAGAAAGATTAGATCGAACCGATTCAGTAGAATGAATCAGACTTACCAGCGCTATAAACGACAGTGTGTTTGTCGTCTCCACTCCTTCACAGCAATACTTTAACTTTAATCATATCAATTTCATCCCTGTGTTATTGATTAACACGAACAAAAGCTTACAGCTACTAGATTTTGTGAGCGAACCACAGCTAAGAAAAAAAAGACTTTATAATCTTAATTAATGAATATCACTCCATTAAAGTAGGCTACCTGACTGAAGATTGTTCTTATCAGCTAATAAGTATTTTATTCAAACTGAAAGAGAAATCGTTTTGATAAATTTGTACAAGTTTTGATTGAAACATTGAGCCTATTCATGAGTCATGACAGCTTGAAGAAACTGGCACCATACGATTACGTAAATTCAGAAATATTAAAGCACTAAAACTGAGGTGTGCTTATATTTAAAACACAGCAGATTTATACTATTATTTTCTACAAGTCTTACAGTCGCTACCATAACAGGTAGGCTAGTAAGCTAATTCTCCCATATATTGTATTAAATTCAAATTTATGAAGTTGTTTTTCACAATGTTACTTCTAACACATAGAAGTACACGGCTGGTAGATTTATAGAAATCTGTGAATTGTGTTGTAAAATGTAATAAATGTTTTACAAAATGTAAAACGTGTAATATACTGCATGTTGTAGCCTAGGCTACCTTTAAAAGAAAGCGACCCAAAAAAAAGTACCATATTTGTATTCAAAAGCAAATGCAGTTTTATATTAAAGATAGAAAAAAGCAAAGTAAATCACTGTCACACACAGCTTGTTAGTATCGCAAAGGAGAACTACATATACAGCATCTTCATATTTACATACAAGTTACAACCAATGAAAATTATAAATATATCTTAGTTAACTTACAGCAGTTACACGTGACTGGAACAAAACAAAAAAAGGAATAACTGGCACCAACCCTACAAACAAATGAAGTGGTTATATAATTTAAATGAATAAAATGAATGCATGTTTGTTCAAAAGACTCTGTACACATTGTGAAAATCTGACAAAGGAGGGGAGGAAGAGGAACTAAACCGCGATCATCTCCGCTTGCCTCGTCAGCCAACAATCTGAGCTGCCAAGACCAATAAACTACTGTGTGGCCTGAATGCGCCGTGTTTAGCAGCAAAAACCTAGTCCTGAACCCTGGAGAACTTCCTCCAAGGTGGTTTTGAGAACTCAAACACATATGGGTTCATAACAATCCTCAAATAAACTTTACAGAAAATAAACCTGTACAAAACAAATCCGAAAGCATCATAAGCATTTCCAAATATAGAGGTGAATCTCACAAAACACACGTCCAAGTCAAGCTCAACCCAAAATAAAAAGAAACTGTATCGCATTAAAAGTCTATTTTAGAATATTTAGCACTTTTGCAAAGTGAGATTATTTTCATGAACTTTAAATACATTCTCAAGTTCATCATCCTAAATAAATCTCATACTGGATTCTAATTAATTAAAATACGGTATTTTTTTATTTATCGTATTACAGTAAGTAAAACGATTTAAATCAGCATAAAGGCAATACAAAAACACTACCATGATGTATAAATACTTTACAATTCAAATATATTACAATAATGAGAATCTATTATTATTATTTGCATTACGGTAATGAGAAATAATGGGCTTACTCCTACAAATTTTAACAAAACAGCATCTTATTTATTTTCATTTTGGGGTAAACATGACCTGGACATGATCCTGAGACGTTCACTCAGTCAGTCGCATTCACTTACACATTAGCATAGCCTTTTAATTTCATAAACGGCTAAATCATGTGCAAGTGCAAGGTGCTTTACAGATTCTGCTTGACTGTTGTTTGTTTTGGTTGCTAAATCAACTCTGAACATATTTTTAAAATAAGAAAAGCCAGAACCATGTACCATATGTATATACATAATTGTGACCCTGGAGCACAAAAGCAGTGTTAAGTCGCTGGGGTATATTTGTAGCAATAGCCAACAATACATTGTATGGGTCAAAATTATCCATTTTTCTTTTATGCCAAAAATCATTAGGATATTAAGTAAAGATCATGTTCCATGAAGATATTTTGTAAATGTCCTACCGTAAATATATCAAAACTTAATTTGTGATTAGTAATATGCATTGCTAAGAACTTAATTTAAACAACTTTAAAAGATGATTTTCTCAATATTTAGATTTTTTTGCACCCTCAGATTCCAGATTTTCAAATAGTTGTATCTCGGCCAAATATTGTCCTATCCTAACAAACCATACAAACCAATTTCGAAAAATTGACCCTTATGACTGGTTTTGTGCTCCAGGGTCACATATGTGACGCTACCGGTCAAAAGTTTGGAAAAATTAACATTATTTACTGTTTCTCCAAGGCAGTATATTTACTACTATTACTATTGGTGCTCAAATATTAATAGCGATTCTTCTTATTATAAATGTTGAAAACAGTTGTGCTACTTAATATCTTTGTGGAAACCGTGACGCATTTTGTTTTTAGGAATCTTTGATGAATAGAAAGTTCAAAAGAACAGCATTTATTTGAAATAGAAATCTTTTGTAACATTATAAATGTCTTTACTGTAGCTTTTGATCAATTGAATGCATGCTGGCTGAATAAAACCATTCATTTCTTTTCTTTCTTTTACCCCCGATATTTGAATGGCAGAAAATGTGTTTTCAACTTTTCTTGAGCAGCAAATCAGCATATTATACTGATTTCTGAAGATCATGTGACACTGAAGACTGGAGTAATGATGCTGAAAATACAAACTGTAATACTCTTTAAAATGGACTGTAATTTATTAGAAATGTTCAGTGTAACTGAAAAGCAGATTCTTCATGAGTGTGTGAATTCTGTCCTTTGGCACCATCACAAACGTGTGTGTGAACGAGTCTTTCAACAGTCCTGATGCTTTTAAAACTACTTCAAAACACGAAAACGTTAAAAACCCAATCCAAAGTACAGAAAGTTCATAAATACATATCATCGTGGCAAGATGAGGGCTGGATGCTGACACGCCTCGCGAGAGCGTTTACTAAACCGACAGTCCGAGATAACATGCGCTCGCATTCGAAACAAAAAGCAGTTTACTTCAAAGAGTTTCTCTCGTATACAAAAAAGGCTCAAAATATCTGTCAGACTCTTTCTTTTTCCTTCAGACTCCAGCGAGCTTCGTCCTTCTCCGTAGTTTACAAAAAAGCTGTTGCGTAGTCCGAAAGGAGAGGAGAGGCGATCCAGATGAACGGAGCGAGATGATGGAGGGTTTGTGTGCACGAATGTCGCCGTACCGTCTTTATATGTGTATTATTGACGTTTAGAGTAATGCAAAGGAAACTTTCAAGTACACGGTCTGTCTCAAATCTATTTACAGTTAATTTGGCTGTTGGTGTATGTATGCATTAGCTTTCCTCTGTGTCAGTTGCTTAAGTACATGTATGTATATATTAATGCAGTCAAACGATTAATCGTGATTAATCGCATCCAAAATAAAAGTTTTTGTTTACATAATATATGTATGTGTACTGTGTATATTTATGTATATGAAGTTTATTTGCAAAAAAACATAACGCCGCTTTTTTTACATTTTCATAAAAAAATCATGCTTTTTTTATGATGTTATGTTTTTATTGTGTTTTTTATTTTTATTGTGTTCGCTGTATTTCTTTGCTATTTTTTTTTACCTAATCAAAATAACCCAACTGCAGTTTGATGGAGATTAATTGGAATGCACAATTAAAAGAAACTTGATTTTTGAAAATTGTTAAAAATAGAGTTATCTGATTTTGCAAATGAACTCTTCATATAGGCTATAAATACACACACGTACAGTGTATATTTTGAAAATATTTACATGTATATACATTTATATATTTATATTCTTATATAATATAAATGAAGAGTTTATTTGCAAAAACAGATAACTATTAAAAAAAAAATCATGTTTTTTATTATGTCGTCATGTTTTTATTGTGTTAGTTAGCTGTAATGTTTAGTTATTTTTTAACCTAATCAAAATAACCCAACTGCAGTTTGATGGAGATTAATTGGAATGCACAATTAAAAGAAACTTGATTTTTGAAAACTGTTAAAAACGGAGTTATCTGGTTTTGCAAATTAACTCTTCAAATATATTTAAAATATAAACATAACATTTTTTCTTAAATATATACATGCATGTGTTTGTATTTATATATACATAATAAATAAACACAGTATACAAACATATATTATGATTATATTATATAAAATATATAATAAAAACTTTTATTTTGAATGCGATTAATCCCGATTAATCGTTTGACAGCACTAGTATATATCTATATCTATATATATATATTAGGGTTTGTTAGGATAGGACAATATTTGTACGAGATACAACTATTTGAAAATCTGGAATCTGAGGGTGCAAAAAAATCAAAATATTGAAGCTCTAGAGACCAGATATAATTTTTGATATTTTTTTACTAGTGGGTGCAGGACACTATAGTTGTCCTGTGAGGATAGCAAAATAAAGTAAACTGTGACATTATACCCAAAAATACTTCATACAGTGGACTACCAGTAAAATTTGGATCAAAAAATATTCAGACACTTTGACCTGACCGTGTTTTTGCTTAAGTGTTTTTCTTTAATTGCTAATGCGACCTTTTTACACCACAGACTAAACTAAGTTAAGCATTGCTTGGTAATTGGTTGACCTTAATTTTAATTATCTATGTGTGTACTTAAATTTAACAGCTGACAGCTATTCAACCGAATTCATTACATACCTTTCTATCAAAGTTATCTGACATTATCAAGATGAATTTGTTCTGACACAGTTTAACTCGTCATATTTTATTACCATTTTCTAAACTATAGCGAATAAACTGTGATAATGTGAAAAATGTTGAAGGTGTCTGAATACATTTTGGTTTGACTGTAATTACTGTGAAAAAGAAGTGCATTTTAGCATACTTAAAAAAAAAAAAAAAAGTACTTAATATGAAAATAATATAATTTAAAAGAACATATATAAGCATAAAATGCATGCAATGTTTTCAGACACTTAACTGCATGTTAATTGCAATCGAATGTTAATTTCTTTTTATTATAATTTGAATTTATATTAAAGGGGTCATATGATGCGATTTCAAGTTTTCTTTTCTCTTTGGAGTGTTACAAGCTGATTGTACATAGATAAGATCCCTGAAGTTGCAAAGACTAAAGTCTCAAAACCAAAGAGATATTCTTTATAGTTGAACTTTAGAGTGCTTTTGACCCATTTAAAGGACTAGTTCACCCAAAAATGTAAATGTACTCACCCTCAGGCCATCCGAGATTAGGATGAGTTTGTTATTAAGACGTTTTTAACTTTGAACAATCGCTTTTGCCTAAAATTTGGAGTCCTCTATCCATAATATTGATTTCTCCAGTGAAAAAGTCATTTCCTCTTAATCAGGAGAGAAATCTGCACAGATCAAGTACAGTTTACAAGCAAAAACAGCTCTAAACAAATATATGGGGGGACTTTGATGTGAGAGGACAACAGGAGATGGACTTTTTCACTGGAGGATCTCCAAATCTGATGAAGAAACAAACTCATCCTAATCTTGGATTACTTCTATTGTTTTAAAAATATGATTAAAGTTTATAGCTGGTTGTACCTACAAACATTTATGGTAAACTGGAATATACTCCAATGCCATTTCTATTGAAACTCGTATTTGTCATTTCACATTTGTATGATGAAGCTGAAATTTTGTATATTTAAAATAAATTAACTTTAAATTTAATACTGAACAACACAGTTACAATTATACTCAAGTTCACATGCACATTCTATTCAATACAATTAAGCGCACATCTTTTCCACTAATGTTAGTAGTATAGTTATACATTGTAAATATTGTAGAACAGTTACTGTAATGTATAGAATTAGAATTACAATCATCAAGTCAACATGAAACTGCACTCACAACCCATTTTACTTCTATAATCTGGAAGGGGAACTTAATATTGATTTTAAAACAGTACAGCACTTCTTTTTATGGCATTAAGAAACACACAAAAACAAACAAACACTGCAACCACTGCACTTCACAGGCAATGTTCACAATTCATGCAACCTCAGGCAGAATACACTAAGAAACTAGCCTATAACAATGTATTATCATTTTAACAAATTGCAACAATTATAAACGCTATCTTTTTTGCACTCTAATGCAAAAATCTGATTACATGCAAGAAGAAAAAGATGCTGGATTTGAGATCAAGCAGTTGGGTCACAATCACACGGCTGACTTTAAATATGGGAAGCAATATTTTCCCAATTTGTTGAACTACCTTGTTTGCCATTCTGATGAAAATAAAAGGGGGATGTCAAAAGATGAAAGGAGAAAGGGAGTTGTAAGGATGATTGAGCTGTCATGAAGAAAAACATGGGGGGAAAAAAAGATGAGCGGGATCTGAGACTCTGTAAAATACTGCTCACGAAAAATATAAAACCAATTCATCTTTATGAGAACAATTATATCAGTCATGGCTGAAGTCAAACAACAACAGCACATCTAAATGATTCTTTTGCGAAATCTTCAAAGACAAGAACGATAAACAATACCTCTTTTTTATATCGCAGCTGGTTGTTTATTGCAGGTTTCTGTGCGGTCTCTATTTTAACCTCCTGCGTTGAAGTTCTGTATGAAGGGTTGCTGTAAGTCAAGTTGCTCACTCCTGGATCTGCAAACTTGAATTTTTTGTGCCTTGAAAGCAAACCATAACAACATAATCAAATATTCATCTTGAGCAGCTGAGAAAAGTAATGCATTCATAAAGTGCTTCATTAAACCTTACCTGTAAATAATGAATGCAGCGATGAGTATCAGGATGGCCAGTATTGACAGAGCTCCACCAATCACGTAGCTGATATGAGGGCTCTCATCTGCATAAAGATACATGCAAATGGTCAATTCATGCTTGATTTACTCTTATACAACTATTTAAAATCAGAGTTGTAATTATTTACCCCGAGGTGCAGACACCACATTGTTCTGGATGCAGTCCTCTAGATTGAGACTTGCATCTGTACAGCTGTGAGGAGAACATGATTGGATTTTACTGACAATATTTCACTTAATTCTTAAAGAAAACCTTTTTTTTTTTAATTTTAGATTGGGTAGCTACAGTTGACTTACTTGACCCCTGACAGGCCCTGATGAGGTTTCTCTGTGGGGTGTTTTTGGGGGGCTTGAGTACCTTTGGAGTCCTTCTCAGGTGCCGTGGGAATGTAACCAGAGACTAGTCCAGAAACAGAATCGGAATATTACAGACTCTATTTACAGTATGATATTTTTTATTTTGTAATTAATAATAAAGACATGTAATTATTATTCACTTGCAATGGAACGATGCTTATTTAGGCCAAAATTCTGACTCATGCGGGCATATTATTAACATTTCTAGAAAACAGAATACTGGCTTAATCTGGTTATGATAATCAGTGTTGCACTCATTAAATACAATTTAAAAAACTTATGAATTGAAAAAATAAAATGTAAAATACTGAAATAAAATGTAAAAATTACATTAAAAATACCTTTATAATGAACTGAAATTAAGTACTTAAATTACTAAAACTGAAATTAATTAATAAAGGCATGCAAATGAAAGAGAATGAAATCTGAATGAGGGTGTTTACATAGGCCAAAATTCTGATTCATATAGGCATATTCTTATTCAAATTTGTAGATAACAGAATATTGGTTTAATCTGGTTGATAATCAGTCTTGGAATTGTAATCAACTAAAGCTAAATAGAATTAGAAATAACAAAAACTAATACATAATATTACTAATAAATTACTATTTATGCTAATTTATTAGTAATTAATAATAAAGACATGCAAATATAGATAAATATTCACTTGCAATGGATATTCTTAATGAGGGTGTTTACATAAAATCTGATGTGCTCTTATTCAGATTTCTAGAAAACAGAATATTGGCTTAATTGGGTTATGGTAATTAGTGAAGTACATAAAGCTAAAACTATTTAAAAACTGAACTGTTATCTGAAATAAATCTGATATATAAAAAATAGGATATCACATGAAAAACGTTAAACTTATAAACACTTTATAAATGGCGACTAACTGAAATAAAATAATTTTAAGTTGAAGTGCTAAATTTACTAAAACTGAAACAAAAATCTAAAAAAAAAAAAAAAACTAATAAAAATGACAAAAGCACATTAGAAAATTGCTAAAACTTAAAATAAAAAATACCCCAAAATATTATTAAATACAATAATCATGCATAAATAATATTACAATTACACGGATGGTAAACTGGTAGATGTAAACAGTCATGTCATGAATATATTAATTTGTGTAACTTCTTGATTCGTGATTTCTTGAACATAATAATTGCACATGTTGAACTCACTTGTAGAGCAGGGTCTGCCGTCAGGCTCATCTGGACATGCGCACACAAAACTGTTACTCCGCGCAAGACACAAGTGTGTGCAGCCCCCATTATTCACACCGCAATGATTTGTTCCTAGAAAGACAGTAAGCAAATCTTACGGATGCATTCGTTTCAGTGACAATGGTAACATTTCTTCATCACACATGCTCAATGTTTGTATCTCAGTGACTATCTTGAAAATATTACTGGACACAAAATGCTTAAAAAACACATTACACATGATAAAACTTGTCTATACACTTGTTTGTGTGCGACATTAATATTTAATATAATTACTTGAAATGTAATTGCACATAAGCATACAAAATACCAGAGTCCCAACAGCACACATTTTGGACATCTTTCTTCTCTGATGAATGCATTCCAGGACTTCTCTTCAAATGAGCTAATGAATTTGTTGTGAGAATTTAATTTAGTTTGTTTTAATAAGACGACAAACAAAATGTGCAGTGTTGAGTGCCTCTAGGACCAGTGTTGGGAACATTGTATTGGATGACAGACAGGATTTAAATATTATATTATATTATTAAATTATTTATTAAACAGTGTTTTCTGGTAATTTCTGGATAATGTATGGAGTGATAAATAGAGATATCCAAAATCTCCTTTGTAAAAAAAAAAAAAAAACTTGAATGTGTCAAAAAAAAAGAATTTTGAACCTGGCTTTATCCAATGTTCAGATTTATGTTCTGGAAATTAGTGCATATTTAATCATATAATGCACCAATTGCACATTTAAACATTTAATAAAACATTTGATACAAAACAATAGTCTTAATTCACTGCAATTAATCAAATAGTATGGTAACATCTATTAGTTATTAGTTTACTCTTTATTTACCTGTAGTGTCTTGTTTTAATAATAATTCAAATTCAAATGGTATATCACAAAATCCCTTCAAAGTGTGCGTTGTGCATTAGAGTAAAAATAAGGTACACTTGTAGACTTCTTCAGTTGAGTCTCAACAAATCAATCTTACCAGTCTGTCTTTGTGGCGACACCACTATGATGTCCATGAGGCCCTCTACATTAGCCAGCACAGTTTCCTTACTACGACCTGTATGCTTATCTACTCGCTGAATAGACTTGGTCTGCCAGTCCGTCCAGTAAATCCAACGGTCTTGCTGTGAGATTCGGGAAAAAGGAGTTAAAGGAGAGTATACCGGTTTCAACTGGGGACAAAGAAAGGGGGTAAAAAAAAGGGGGGAAAGATAGGAAGAAAAAGGAGGGTCAGAAAATGGAAAGATGCAAAAGAAGAGAACAACATGCTAAGGTTATAAATGCAGAGACATGTGAATGAGAGGATGGGTCAGTGGAGCGGAGGGTGATGAAGGTGCAGGTGAGTGACAGATTAAGTGAGGGTGAGGATCAGATATGGAAAGGTACCTGCGTGAGGGCAAACGGGTGTGATACAGGGCTGATGAGAATTTGACGCAGTTTGCCATTCAAGTCAGAACTTTCTATGCGGTCCAAGTGTGCATCCACCCAAAAGATCCTATACATGAAATCACGTGAAGTTTCAGTTATGTGTTCTCCAAAATGTTTGAAGGTACTTGCCATGATTATGGTACAAAATAGAGTCTGAAATGCTTAAAAGAAGCCATTTTTAGAGCAAATGAACAACGTGGAAAAATAAGAGATGCGCCCACAAAAATGTTGAAATTCAACATCAGGAGGTCAAACTAAAGATTATATCAGCGGTTTTATTTTTCAATAACATTTGGGACATGTCTAAATACTGTTTAACCTCTTAACTGTCAACCTTTTAAAGAAGACAATCAGCAGATTATTGCTAAAGTGAAAGCATTTCGATGTACATTTTTACAGTAGTCAACATTTGAAGTGGATCAAAACCTTGTTCTTGTCTTAGGACAACTTTGATTAACTTTTTTGATCCACTTCAAATGTTGAGTAACGTATATAGAATAAATATTTTGGAATCTAAAATTGCCATACAATCAAATTCACATGTCTAAAGTTTTAAATGTTTCAAATTTGAAGTTGATATTACAAAAATTGAGGTACCAGTGAGATTTTGTTCAGACACTGTGCCAAAAATCCATACATTTGTCACAATATTACTTCTACCACCAAATATGGAATATATTGAATATTCCAACGATATGTTTTGTCAAGATTAGAAAAAGTTTTGATTAAAAAGTACTGAAGTAAATTTTGTAATATGACACTTGACACCACCCAGTAAAGGGAGTTGCCCACTGAAAGGTTTCACAGAATACATTTTGAGTGTTAAGATTTCAAATGATATCTAATTTACGATGCTTACTAAAATGTGTGATAGAGAAAAAAGACAATAAAAAAAGAGCGCCAAGTGTCTAATCGTGACAGTTAAGAGGTTAAAACTCTGATTTGTGATGTAATGCCCGTTTGATTTTACTGAAAATACCATAGCTAAAGTAAATAATATAAAAACAATATAATATTTAAATATAATAAATATATTTCCCCATTTATGCAGTCCTCCTCCTCCCCAGCACCACCTGTCTGTCTGTCATTTTTAACTCAGCTGTCACTGAGTTGGGACCAAATGTTGTTTTCTCTAATTTCCCCTAAAAATGGGACACTAAAATACCATAGAAAATACCATAATTAAACTAAGTAAATAATATAAAAACAATATATTTAAATATAATAAATCTCTTTCATTTACGCAGCCCTCCTCCTCCCCAGCACCACCTGTCTGTCTGTCTGTCTATCTATCTATCAATCATTTTAACTCAGTTGTCACTAGCTACTTTGGGACCAAATGTTGTTTCCCCTAATTTACCACAAAAATGGGACACTAACTGTGCCTTATTCATGGAAAGTACCTGAACAGTCAAAGCCAGTTGTTGTTAGTGGTAAAGTGGCATTGAAAACAAAGTATTACTATATAGGTGTACAACTGAAGAAAGAAAGAAAAAAGACGTCAATTTCAAAATGAAAATTATTTTCAAAACCTGCAATAGTGTGTATGTTACATCTGAGGCCACATACACACTGCAACTAGTGATAACAGTGTTTAAATGTGGTA